>NW_023270305.1:4039162-4176225 GCF_011800145.1 Mirounga leonina
AACGTCCCAACTTGAGGCTGAAGCAGAACCGAATTAGGCCCTGCACCTGCAGGGAAGCAGGAGGCTGTCCCAGTGCCAACCGATCAAGACCACGTAGGAGGACACCCGAGGTCCCCTCCCTACTCTGCTCCGAAATCACTGCCTGATTTTTAGACCTCTTCTCTTCGTGGAACTGCATTTGCTCTTCTGTACAATGAAGTGTTGGACTGTCCTGTCTTTGTAGTTATTTCCGGGGACTCCTAGTTCTTGTTAACTTAGTAATTAGGAAGTTCAGCCTAGCTTTAGCAAATGTCTTTTCAGCAACGATTGATCTGACAATGAGCTCTTTTCTCTTTTATTTTGTGCATGAATAAATTATGGCTGCCATCAGATTTTTTGCATTTGGGGGCTAAATCCTGCCTGCCGGAGTGCATTTATTCTTTAAATAGTCCATTTAAAATTGCATTAAAATTAAAAAGTAAATTTTAAATTGTATTTTTATTATTTTATCTAGACTTCTAGCAACTTTATTACTAAAACTGGTCTAACATTTCCTTTTCCTTTTTTTTTTTTTTTGGTCCTTATCAGGATCAAGTACTAAGACTATGGTCATTTCTTTAAATGAATTGGAGAGATCTTTCTCTAAAGCCCTGGATAATTTAATTAACATGAGGATCATCTGTCCTCTAAAGGTTAGATAAAACTCAGCTGTGAAACCATCTGCTCATGATGCTTTTTTTCTAGTTGTCGATCATTAATTTTCTTTCTAATGTCTTTTTTTAACAGTAGTTGAATTTTCCAAGTTTTCTGCTTCTTCTAGGGTTGGTTTTGACTATTTGAATTTTGTAAGAAAATAAAGTTGCGTGTGTGAATAAAGACTTGCATGGAGTAGTCCTCTTACTCTCCTCCATGCATGTGACTATCACCTTTTCATTTCTAAGTATTTTTATTCTGTTTCCCTTCATCCAATTTCTAAGGCTTTTATCCATTTTCTGGGTCTTTTCAAGAAAACTGCTTTTGGATTTACACATCCTTCCTGCTATTGTTTTGCTTTTTACTTTTATTCCAACTTTTATCTTTAATATTTTCTTGTATCTTGATTCTTTTTAATATTTTCTTCTTCCTAGTTTTTTCTGTTATATTAGTTTTTTAGGATGGGCAGCAATTCCTGTATTTTTGTCTTTCTTCTTTAAAACAAATATGTCTGAGAGGCGCCTGGGTAGCTCAGTTGGTTGAGTGTACAATTCTTGATTTCGGCTCAGGTCATGATCTCAGGGTCCTGGAATCAAGCCCCACATCGGGCTCTGCACCTAGCGGGGAGTCTGCTTGAGGATTCTTTCTCTCCCTCTCCTTCTACCCCTCTGCTTGTGCATGTGCTCACTCTCTCTTTCTAAAAATAAATAAATCTTTAAAAAATGAAATAAATATGTTTGAGACTGTAAGTTTTTATTTGAGTTCAACCTTAGCTATGTCTCATAATTATGGCATGGAAGATGAGCTCTTTCTCCATTTGCACTCAGCAGCTTTACTTTCCATCTTTCTCTGCTTCTGGAACCCTCCCCTAATGGGCTGTATCACCTAGAGCCTCTTGCGGGCTGGATTTTAGTTGGGTTTGGCCAATGGGAGGCATCAACGGGAAATTGGAGGACAGGAAAGAGAACTGTGACTTACTGCAACCCTGTTCATCCCAGCAATTCTTTCAGTGGCAGCAGCTACACTCCTCGTATGCAGAGGCTCTTCCACAGCTTCCCCTCACACTGGGGTCCTTAACCCATTTCCTCACTTTGTCAGTTCAAGCCTTGAGGTGAGAACACCTTCCCATTGTTGCATGAGTGTCTGGATTCTCTTAACCTTGCTGAAAGCTTTTAAATCATTACTGAAATCTCTTCAGTTGAACCATCTAAGTAGAGTTCGCTTTCCTGGTGGAACTGTGATACACGGTAGTCATTGTTCTCTAGATAGTTTAATTCAAAATTGTTTTTCATTATCCAGTATCCAGATATTACTTAGGAGAGTATTTCTTAATTTCTAAAAGACTCTATGTATGTCATCTTTTTTTTTATTAACTCTAGAACTGTAGATTCAACAAATATATAGCTCTCATACATGTCTATTTGGTAAGCTACTAGAGGATGTGCTCCACCAAGATGAGAAAGCAAACCAAGAAGGCAGAATATATGGCGCCTAGTGAACAGAGCATCCAACAGGCAGGAGACTAAGAGATTCCCCTGATGATTGGTAATGAAGTCCTCAGATGCCAGCGATACAATCCAGTGTAGAGCAGGAGTGTGAGGGCCAACAGAAGGATGTTTCTAACAGAATATGGAAATTTGGAACTGATACCTTATCTGATATGTTTGGCTGCATTGAGACAACATGTTTAGGTATTTTGAAGAGTTTGGATAAAATTTAGCAACAAGTACCTAGATGACTAAGCAAATAGAAAAAAGAACGAATCATTCACAGAAAAATGAAAAATCGTACAGAAAAGGAAATATCCTAGAATACTACATGGCTCATCTGTGAACAAAGTTTATATGATGATAATGATATAAACACTGAGTAATAACTTAGCCAAAAATTAGAGCATGGAGAGTAATTGTAAGAGTACAAAATCCTTAGTTCCACAGTAGAATGTCAACTCATAATGTTAATTGACATTTCAAAAAATGGCATAATAAGCATATTATTTAAGAATCAGGAGGTGAATACCAAGAGTAGCTCAAAATGTTAAAAGAGGGTAGTCTGAGGGTGCCTGGGTGGCTCAGGCGTTAAGTGTCCACGTTCGGCTCAGGTCATGATCCCAGGGTCCTGGGATCAAGCCCTGCATCGGGCTCCCTGCTCCGCGGGAAGCCTGCTTCTCCCTCTCTCACTCCCCCTGCTTGTGTTCCCTCTCTCCCTGTGTCTCTACCTGTCAAATAAATAAATAAAATCTTTAAAAACAACAACAACAAAAAGAGGGTAGTCTGAGAAGCAAGATTCAGGAGTGTAGATGAGAGGAGCAGAGGAATGGTGTTTGTTGTTGTTGGCTGTTATAAGCCTCCTTACTCTGACTTTCTTTTTTTTTTTTTTTAACGATTTTATTTATTTTGACAGAGAGAGAGACACAGCGAGAGAGGGAACACAAGCAGGGGGAGTGGGAGAGGGAGAGGCAGGCTTCCTGCGGAGCAGGGAGCCCAATGCGGGGCTCGATCCCAGGACTCTGGGATCATGACCTGAGCCGAATGCAGACGCCTAACGACTGAGCCACCCAGGCGCCCCATTACTCTGACTTTCTAAACCATGTAAATATATTACTTTGATAAGAAGTTAAATGTTTAAATTAGGAAACAAAAGAAGCTAAGAAACTCAGGTTTCCTTCATGCAGGAAACCAGGAACAAAACAACAAAAATATTCTGGGAAAAATGAAGCCATTAACACCATAGTATGAATTTACGCTAATCCGCTCCTGTATCTTTATCTCAGCAGTCCACTAATTCGGGGCTTTCTAGGAGGCTCTTTAGGACATGTGGGAAGAGAGGGTAGCCTCACTCTGCTCCTCAAAAATAACAGAGGGACGCCTGGGTAGCTCAGTCATTTAAGCCTCTGACTCTTGATTTCAGCTCAGGTCATGATCTCAGGGTCCTGGGATGGAGCCCTGCCTGGGACTTCTGGCTCAGCAGGGAGTCTGCTTCTCTCCCTCTGCCCCTCCCCCTACTCTCTAAAATAAATAAATAGATCCTTAAAAAATAATAATAATAGAGACCTTGCTTCAGCTAGGCTACAACACAGTCTTATATTCACCACATCGAGGTCCATTATGTTCTCAACACCAAGCTAGTATATGTTCTGTTAAATATTTTTCAAATGTGATAATTTATTGCTTGAGACTTAAGAGCAGTTTTATTGTTTTTCACAGCAATTTCATTTTCCCTTAGTCATTCTCCCTCCTACACTCTGGCACTTAGCAAATCTTCCTTCGGTGTTAGGGGGGCATGGCTCCGTAGCATATAACTGGAAGCCCATCCTCAGCATAACAAGCCAATTAGCTGCTAAGAACACTGCAGGGTTCTCTTGCCATTTATTTTGACTTAAATTTTGTGTCTTATAATAGCCCAGCAAAACATGGAACGCTGACAGTGTGTCAGCATTGCAACTACTAAAACTTCTTTTTAGACTTTGTAGGGCCTTATTAAAGGTACACGAGGCAGGGAACCCCAAACCTGTAGACCATTAAGATGGAAGTCTGCAGGCCACTTAGAAACATTACCCCATTTAAACACCTGGGGTGTGGACCACTGGAAAGGAGAGTTCACTAACGGTGATGAGTCTACTGATAATTTATAAGCTTCTTAATATAAATATTCTGTGTTTTTGTAAAAATTCACATAAAACTGGATCACATAATGTAAAAGTAAAGCAAGGACATCGAAGCCAGAGATTTCCAAGTCCAACTTTGAAGACCCTGGAGTTGGAGGAACTGTATCAGGGGCCTCTGTGACAGTCAGGAAAGGTGAGCAGTGTTAATATGTGACCCCTGAGCCTCCCCAAACCTGTGCAGTTCCTATTTTACCCATCACTTTACACATGGGAAAATTAAGTTCTCTGGGAAGGAGGAAGTAATTCATCTAATATCGTACAAGTAAGCAGGTGGCAAAGCTGGAACCAAATCCAGGTCTTTGGATTCCCGGTTCAGAGTTTTCACCATGTCTTTTGCTGCCTTTCCTCTTTTAGGTGCTTTTCTATTTATGGACACTAAAGCTTCTCTCTTTCTGGAGAATGATGGAGATGTTACTACCCTGCATTTTCCCTAAGGAAAGAAGTTTGATAAATTATTTAAATATCCACTTTTCTCTGCTAAAATGTATACTATGTTTTTCTCTAAGTGAAATGTGAAAACACTTATATTACTGAGCCATTTATATGCACCATTTTTCTTCTTAAAAGCTTCTCTTCTCCCATATCCATTGCTTTGGAAACCTCTGGAGATATTATAATGAAATATTGATTGCCCCTCTCTCATCTCCACCCTATCCCCATTCTAATGATCCTGCAACTCCAGAATAATTTTTTGTTGAGAAAGCAATAATTCAGAAACTTGCTTCCACATTTTTTTTTTAAAGATAGAATATTACATTGACTGGGGAGTGGACACCAGGGTTTCAGCACATCAGCTCCTGTTCAAGATGGCTCCTCTTGGGACCTCACATTACATCAGCATCAAGAACTTTGAATTACTGGCTTCAAAACAGATCTTTTAATTTCCAAGAGATGACAGTTTCTATAAGAGGGTGGTGGTTCAAAAGCAGAGTTTGCTCTTTGGGGGTGAGGAGGAATCATTAGAGGTTCCATTGTAGGGGGTATAAGTTCAGCTCCTAGAAAGGACTGGGGGTTATGTACCCCTCATAGGACATCCCTAGGCTCCATGGTGGCCACTTTCCTGCTTATGCCAGAATGGAATGGGAAACAGTGCTGATGGAAGTTCCCAAATTTCTTTTCAAAACAGTAGGAGTTTGATCTGATGAAATATGTTCTGGATTTAGAATCAGAAGAACCAGAAGAATCAGAAGGCCATTCCATTGCCTCCCATCTCAGTGATCTTGGATAATTTAATTAACCTTTGCTCAATTTTCCCATTTGTAAACTGGAGATAAATAAGGAATACCTTTTTTATTGATGTTGTGAGAATTCAAACAGATCATTCGTGTTAAATGCCAACATATGCCTACCAATCCTTAAGAAATGTCATCTCTTTCTTCCTTGAGGAACAAAGATTAAGAAACAAATATGAGTGTTTCTAAAAAGACATGGAGTCGTTTTTCCCAGTAAGACTCAGGAGGTGTTAGAGAAATTCATATCCCATGGAAAGTCATTATGAAATAGATCCCTCTATGAAAATATGCCATGAAAGCTATCAAGGAGCCAAAAGCAGAGGAGAAAGGGTTCTAGACTGGAGGAACTCTTCTGCTCTTCTACTGCATCATAAACCACCCTAAAACTCTGCAGCTGAAAACATCACTCATATCATTATCACTCATGGTTCTATAGTTTGAGCTCAATGGGAAGTTCTATGGCTCTTGCTTAGGGTCTTATGTTATTTCAGTTCCATGGTGGCTAATAGAGAGTCATCTGGGAAACTGGGACAACTGGGCCCCTCTCCCTCTTCACACAGTTTCAGGGCTTCTCCTCCCCACCTGCTTTCCCCAGCACGGCAGCTCAGTGCTTCCAAAATCACATGTTCCAAGAGGAAGGAAATAGAAGCTATCAAGCTTTCTTAATGCCTGGACTCCAAGCCCAGGAAGATTACTTCCTCCACATCCCATGGGAAAGCAGTCCCAGGCCCAGGCTAGATTCAAAGTGTGGGGTCAAAAGAGCTATCCAGACAGGTCTGGGAGGCCTCTGGGAGGTCTAAATGGCTGGTGTGCCTAGGTAACATGAGCTTCATGCCATGCACGCAGAACATATTCACCAAATAATGTCAAATGACTGAATGGACATGTAATTCTCCTCAGTCCAGATGTCTTAGTTTCTGGTTACATAACCTCAAGAAGGGTCAAATTTGTGGCTGGCTCACCTGTAGCAGCTGCCATTTAGAACTTTGTCAGGCTCAGCATCCCACAGGCTCTTCAGGGAGATTATTTTCCACGCCTGTTTAACTAGCAGTTGTGTTGATAGGCCTTTCAGGAGCTTTCAGGAGAAACGTTACCACCCAATATTTTAAAAAGGAATATGCCTTGACATGATCATAACCAGTTTAACTTGGAATTGGATGTGTGAGGTTGATAGTTTCAAAATACTTCTGCCCATTATTTCAGAGTCCTTTCAAAAGCAAGATCACACTTTTTTTCCAGCCCATGTATCAGGCCAAGGTTTACCCTAGAAAAGAAGCCACCTAGAGCCTGTGATTTCAGGGGCCTGGGAAAAGAGACATACCTACAAATCTGTGGATTTCTCACCTGCTGATTATTTTCAGGGAGCAAAGTATGTATTTCATTCCATAATGTCAGATCTGGGTTAGAAGGAGGACAGAGTGGGTAGAATCCTCACCAAGTCATCCTTGATGGCTGATGAATGTTCCAAGAGAGTAGGTTATGAAGGAGACGGGGAGATAATACTACAACGGAGGGGCTGCCTCAAAGGTAGAGAGAGAGCATGGAAATGAGAGTTTTTTGAGAAAAAATTTTGGTTACCTTCTTCTCCCTTCCAGACCACTGCCAAAAGCTGAGCCTGCTCCAAGCTCAAGTTAACAAGAAATGTTGACTAAGTTAAGCCAGTCAATTCTTCAGAAAAGACAGCCTCCCACCCACTGGCTCAGTTTCTTCTCTCCCCAATCCTTGGGACTTTTCAGCCTAATATTCAAGTGGCCCTCCGTGATCCAGCCTATCTTTCCAACCTTCTAAGAAACATAGAAAACATGCAACAAATATCTGTGGAAGGAATAAAGGCATGAATGACACCATCCCTGTCCCACTAAACATGCCTGCTCCAGCCACAGGAAAGGCCTTACTATGATCCAAAAAAACCAAAAACAGAACTTTACCACCTTTGCCTTCTTTTTTACACAGGTAGTCCCTCCATCTGGCATGCCCTACCCCATGAAGTTGCACCACTGAAATTCTACTCTTCTTTCATGGTTTGGTTATAAACACCATGTCTTTTCAGGAAATCTTCCCGAATCTCTGCATCGATAAAGAATTCCTTCTCTTCTAGGTCATTCGATCACTTCATCATTACTTCTAAAACAAAAACTCTAAGTGTGCCCAGTATTCTCATCAATTTGACAAAATTTTCTGAATGGCAAATTGGCATGGGGATACAGATCTGAATAAGGTTCTCAAGGAGCACAAAATCTAGCAGAGAGAGAGAGAGAAACTTTGAAACAGTCATAATATGGTATAAGAACAGAAGTATAGAAGGCATAGAAAATAGCACAGAAAAAGAAAATAGCATGGAAGAGGAAAGAAAGAATTCTGGCAGGAAAACAAGCATCAGGAGAAGACTCTGAGAGAAAGTAGTGCTGGGTGGAGGGGATGGAAAGAAGGCATTCCATGCTTGAATCCTAACTACTTGCAAAGTCTTGAAGAGCTGAATCTCCGTGCCACGTCTGCACTCGCACGTGGCTCTGGAGATGGTAAGCGATTAGAGGTCAAGATGAAGACAAGGATCAGATCACTTACAGCCTTGGGTTCCACCTCAAGGACTTGAACTTCCCAGGGAGGTGATGGAGAGTCCCTGCCAGGATTTAAGCAGGGACATGGACCATTTCTTGTCCATCTTTATAACCTAGGGTCAACAAGCACAGTGCCTGGAAATAACAATAACCACATGGGCAAAAATTGAGTGCTTACTGTGTGCCTGGCACAGTGCCAGTCGCTTCACATGCTTTGGTTAGTAGATGCCAATGAAAGTTTCTGCCATTAAATTGAATGGAATCTCGGTTCCATCCCATCCGGAGTAAAAATAGAAACTTGTCATTATAGCTTTAGCAGAGAGAGTTAGAAAATTATAAGTTTAAAGAAGTTTAGTCATGAAAAAGGAGAAGAATAAAGGAGAGAATTTGATTATTGCTCAGCTAAAGGCCAAACCAGAAAGATTCAGGTAATAAAAAAGGATGGGTAATTTTTTTAAGTGGTAAAAGAGCTAGAAAGGATTTTATAAACACTTTAGGGGAGAAAAAGATAAACCACAGAGAAAAATGGGTCTTCTAATAAATGAGTGGGAAAAGAGAATTAACAATAAATGAGAGCAGCTGAAATATTGAACTCATCTTTTGCAAGAAAAATGAGAGGAAATAACTTAGATTCTTAGCAAGTAATAAAAATCTTGCAAAATACTTAATAGGGATAGAAATCTAGTAAGGGAATATTCATTAAATTTAATTCATCATTTTTAAATAGACAGCCCACAGCCCTCACAAGGTACGATTCCCCTGAAATCAGATCCCTTCGCTCCCTCCCTAATTTTGCTTCTGAAGACCAGTCTGCCCCTTAGCAAAGACTAAGTGACAGAGGACTGCGTGCACGGTCAGGATCCATCTCAGGTCCAGCTTCCCACTTGGACGCCAAAGGGACACTTTGAGGGAAAAAAATCACGTTCCTACAGAAATCATGCAACTGTTTTTTTCCCCAAGAGCAAAATAATTATCAAAATCACGGTTTCAAAGAAATGAGGGTCAGCAATGGTGTTCAGCGTGGACATTGTACAGCTGAGAAAATCAAGGCTCGGGGCAGAGGAATGACCGTCCCAGGAGGAGGCAGTCCCATCTGGTGGGCTGTCAGATGCAAGGAAGCCTAACCCAGGAGCATGGTGCGGGGATTGCAAGAGGAGATCCAGGTGAAGTGATCATAGGCCAGGAGGCGCCTGTGAGCCTCCCCTCATCCACTGCCCTATTAGGCTGGGTTAGGCGCCCCCTTCTGGACACTCAGAGCAACTCGGGCATTTCTCAATCGCCGCTTTCACACTGTTTCATAATTCTTTCTTTTTCTCTTTGTCCTCCAGACTGTGAGTTCTATGGAGGCAGGGGCTACATCCTATTAAATAAATGGTGTGACACTAGCAGGTACTCAGCAAATGTTTGTTGAGTGAACAAATGAATACACGAACTCAGCAAAGACTCCAAAATTAGATTGTTGAAGACCCCAGAGATCTAACAATGAAACCAGAGTGGAGACTCTCTAACCAGGAACACAGGTGTCGTCCCCAAGCCACCCAGCACCCACCTGCCTCATGGAGTGGCAGCTGGAGAGCTGGGCCATAAACCCAACTCTCTTTGGTGACCCTGCCTTCTCTCCGTAGGCTCCTCTGCAGGGAATAATTAACTAACCAAAGAGCTCAGCCAGCAAAGAAATAAACAAGATCTGTATAATGCCACTGACCTATTTACCTGCTTCCTCTAAATGGCTTGAACTGAATTCCATGTGGGAAAAGAGGCCTGGCTGGAGCATTTGAAACCCGGGAAGACTAGAATGGGATTCATCACAATGAAGGCAGTGCAGCCTACACATAACTCAGGTGTGTGTCCAGGGGGGCTGTGAGTAGAGGTGATTTCTGAGCAGGTGTGCAGTCTCCCGCCTGGAATGCCTTCATCACTCAAGTCCAAATCCACTGGGCCTAAAGGCAGCTTCCCCAAGGATGCTTGTCTGACACCCCAGTTAGAAGTACCTTCTATCTCTAAACTCCCAAGGCATTTTCTTGGTCTAGTCTTAGCCTTTGCCAAAGTTGGCTCTATACATTGATTGAGCAACGCTGTCAGACTGTGGGCTTCCAGAGGGCAGGAAATACTCCTAACCCATCACTTTATTCGTGTCCCCTAAGTCGATGTCTAGGAGTTGTAAGAGGACCAGTAGCAGCAGGTGTAATAAGGTTCGAGGTGCATCACACCGCAAAGAATAGCAGCACAACATCACAAACCAGGGCATTTTTGAACACCCGGTCTTCTGTCGGGCCCGGGGCACAATGTGTATCTACCTATTTCATCTAATCCCAGAAGCAACTCTAAACAGTAGGTGCTTACTATCTCAGTTTTGCAGACTTCTCCTCTCACATGTGAGGAAAAGAGGAAGATACGCGAGATCACGTAGCTTGCTTACAGGTGGTGGATTTTCACGCTCACCTTGCTGACATGGGTGTCTGCTCCCTTTCTCGTTGCATGGATACACTGGCCTGGCTAGCGAAGGTGCAGAGATGCTGCCGTAGTCTGCCACGTCAGCTGAATCCAGGGGCACACACCGTTCCTGGAGACTCCCCTTCACTCTCCACTGCTCCTCCGTGGGCCGCCTTGCTCCACCTTAGAGCACCGTGGAAGTCCGGAGTTGTAAGGCCCTCAGAGATAAGCTTAACTGGGACTGAAGCTCTGGAGGTGGTTCAAACTGCCCAGTGTCACTCAGCGAATCTGGGGCAGAACAGGACAAGAAGCCTGGTGTCCTGGCTCTCAGGGGTCAGGAGCTCTCTTTGTTATTCCTCAATTGTTCTGACGGTGAGAGGCCAGGCTCAGTCCTCAACACCTAGAGAAAACCCCAAACCAAAGCACAGAATAATTTCCTTCTGCCAAATCCAAGGTGACAGAGCCTTGGGCTGCCATTACTTAACATGGACGACAAAGGAAAACACCTTCATCGTGGCCGATTTCCCCTGCTCCAGTCTGCCTCCTATCCTCTCTCCCCCAAACCTACTATCTATTATTTCGACTGCAATCCCTCAAACAGAGGCTCTGCTTACTCCTCCTCCTGAAAGCTGGCTTTCCACGGCTGTCCCCAACCTCCTGGCCCATGAAATGAACATGCAGACCTTGTACCAAATACATTTGCTTCCTGTGCCTCTTCCTCTGGCCCACCTGTGCCCTGGCTGCTCGTGGTAGAGAGGATCAGGTGAGAAGGTGGGTCTCCGGGTGGGCCAGAAGTCCCCACCTGTCACCCTCCTCTCATGATCAGTTCATCTCACCCCCCATGGAGGCAAGACTAACAGAATGGCGTCTTCTGTTTGGAATATCAGAAATCCAGTAATGACTTGTACTCAGCTGTCCCTATGAATAAGACACATTTGCACATAAACACAAAGCCAGAACAAGATTACCAAGGGTTTTTTGGGGTTTGTTTTTGTTTTTTTTTTTCTTTTCTTTTCTTTCTATCCACAGTGCAATCCTGGAAAGAACAGAATATCTGATTTCCTCTTGTGTAAATTTCGTATCCTATCGCCCATTGTTGTGAGAAATCGACAAGGCTAAATAGCAAAATACACATGAAGCAGAAAGCAGTGTTATGGACACATATTAGATGTCCAGGGGCTGGTACTTCTTTCCCTCCCCTCCAAACTTCCTTCTAGAGGAAGCTCAATGCAGTTGCTTCCCCCAAGCCCTCACCAAGTGCCTTTTTCCACCCCAACCCAAATTATGAAGATGTTTCAATGAAACTCATAATTTCTTTTGACAATGGTCACATTCTGAGTGTCATTATTACTATTCATGGATCTTTAAGTCAGTGGCAGAGATCTTGTCTTATTCCCCTGGCTTGTGGCAGGTGAATGGAGTTGCACTGGATTGAAATGGAGAGGACTTGACATTGCCAACTCTGCCGTGAGCTTGCTGTGTGACCTCTCTTTGCACCTAGACTCACGTCCCTACAATAGAGGAGGGTAGGACTAGAAAAGAGGCTGCTGCCTGAGGATATCGGTCCTCCTCCAATCTGCATCACGGGCATGGCCTGGGAACTTGTTAGAAATGCAAAACTTCAGGCCCAACCCTAGACCTTCTGAAGCAGAAACCCTAGCGGTGGGTCCGAAAAATCTGTGTGTGACTGAGCCCTCCCAGTGATTCTGATGCCTGCTAATTGAAGTTTGAGACCCAATGACCTTGGAGCTTCTGAGGACACCAGAGCTGCATGCAAACTGTGTGTGTGTGTGTGTGTATTTTACACGTGGCGCTTCACGTCCAGACCACCGCAATAAAGTAAATATCGCAATAAAGAAAGTCAAACTTTTTGGTTTCCCAGTGCATATAAAAATTATGTTTACACTATACTATAGTCTCTTAAGTATTCAATAACATTGTGTCTAAAAAAAACCAATGTATATACCTTAATTAAAAAATGCTTTATTGTTAAAAACTTCTAACCATCCTCGGAGCTTTGAGCGACTCATCATCACTGATCACAGATCACCGTAACAACTATAATAATTATGGAGAAGTTGGAAATATTGTGAGAATTACCAAAGTATGACACAGAGACATTACGTGAGCAAATGCTGTTGGAAAAATGGTGCCCGTAGACTGGCTCAAAGCAGCGTTGCCACAAACCAACTAGTAAAAAACACAGTATCCGCCAAGTGCACTAAAGCAAAGTACAATGAGGTATGCTCGTATACTCATACTATGATTATATATTATATCACATGTACTATGTATTATATATTACAGAATAATTACATAAGTATGTATCTATACTTGCATGTCCTTTCCCTCAAGACACTTTGCATAAATTTCCTTGTATTCTCCAAGCTTTTGTGACCTTGAAAGGAGGTGAACATCCCTGAATGAGTCTCACCCTGCAGTTCCTTCCTGATAAGAAATGTCTT
Source organism: Mirounga leonina (assembly GCF_011800145.1). Classification (NCBI taxonomy): domain Eukaryota; kingdom Metazoa; phylum Chordata; class Mammalia; order Carnivora; family Phocidae; genus Mirounga; species Mirounga leonina. The sequence continues at coordinate 4,052,190 of NW_023270305.1, forward strand.
GAATCTTACTAGAAAGAAAAAGAACATGTGACAACGAACATAAACACTGCCTAACTCCCATGCTGATGGATTAGCTGAACACAAGGTAAGGGACCGGGGAAATGTGCCAACACAGAGTTCCAAATGGAATAGTATTTTATACACGGCTGCCAACTGCTCTGAAGATGAGTCTCACTCCTCTGTCCCTCCCAACATCCTGGGGCCCGTGCCCCTCCCCTCCCTCAAAAATCATAGCTTCCTAGAGTTAGAAGGGTCATCAGAGTTCATCTGAGCCCCGGTGATAGATTAAGACCTGCTAAGGCATTTTAGAAAGTGCCAGAGGCAGAGCCTACTCCCAGAGACACCTACATAATTGGTCTCTGATGGGGTCTGACCCATCTATTTTTATAGGTTCCCCAAATGATTCTAAGGCATCTAGGGGAGTGTTTCTCAAAAAATTACAATTACATTGGAACAAAACCAGGTCACTTGTATGCATATCAATCACTGACTCCCGCTATCAAATGGTAGGAGGGGGCAGCAGAGGCTCAGAGAGCAGGGCTGGAAATGAAGACTTGGAATTAGAATTCATTCCTGAGCCCAGATCCCGGCTCTGCTGGTTCCTGCTCTCAGAACCACCCAGAATCCCATGATCTTTGTAAACTGGATTTCCATGGCTGTAAAAAAACAGCATAGTTTATGTGCTGAGAAGAAAGGAGATGAAGCCAAAGGTGCTTTGTAAATGATGAGGCACATGGCCAGGTGTGGCGATCAATGGCTGCTCCAGGGACGGCATTGCGTGGGGGCGTGGAGGGCCTGGACTTTCTCAGCGGGACGCCGGTGACGTGCTTGCCCCCAAAGGGTCAGGCAGAGGTGCTAGGAGGGAAGGCGGTGGCAGAACCCACGCCCCCAGCAGCAGCCGTGGTGGAGACAGCCTGGTTGAGCTTGCTTCTTCCCCAACCTTTTGGAGTAAGGAGCACAGAAGGGTTAACCTATTCCAAAATTGATGCTATCTTTGCCGGTTGCTGGGAGGACTGTTTTTGTTCATGCTAATTAAAAACAGGTGCATTTGCCTGAGCCTCGCGCTGGGAGGCTTTCTCTGGCCTGGTTGTCCCGGAGACTACCATCTCCACAGGCAAGCCGTTTAGGGGGAAGAGTTCCGGCTTCATTTGCATGTGGGAACCTGGGCTTCACTTGAGGTGCATAAAAAGAACAGAAAAATGGTACGTGCTTAGCTGTTCTCCAAGAGAGAAAAGGGCTTGGTTATTGTTGCAAAGGCAAGACGTAGCAAAGAACGAAACACTCTGCTTTCCAGGGTGGGTCACGGGGTACCGTGAGCAGTGGCTGGAAAGCCAGCAGCCCGAACTCAGGGCCCAGAGCTGCCACAGAGCCTCTCTCTGATCTTACACAGCTCAACAAACATATACAACGTTGTACATGATCTCCTTTAAATCCGTATTTATTGCCATCTTAAAGACGTGACAGTGAGGTACCCCGGGGACCCGTTGCTCAAAGTCACGGGGTAAGCACGAGCCATAATTCAAACCCAGCGCTCCCATGCTTTTTTTCTGTCACCATGCTGCCTTTTCCTGCTCTGAGCCCCAAACTCCTTCATAAAGTGAGGACTTGGTGCCATCCTCAGCTTCCTTCCTGCGTCCCAACCCAGAATCCCCGCCCAGCTCGCTGTGGAGGAACCAGAGTGTCTTTCCTTTAGTCTAAACCTGTTTTGCCATCCAGGAACCAAGACTCCACAGCAGGTCCAAGCCTGGGTTTTTCTGACCGGGCTAAGGAGTACAGGGTTCGTTGAGAGACAATATGGAGGGAGAGATTGGCCCATGCAACGGAACAATAGCTCCAAAGCTTTGATTTGATTTTGAGCTTGTCGGTCGGGCAGATTTGGAGCTAACGCTCAGAGTGGACGTTTGGATGTCAAAATGAAGCCAAGGCCCGATTTATAGTGGCTAGGATCTGCATCCAAGGATTTACCATCAGATTATACCCCCCCACACACCTTTTAATTGATGGCTCTTGAGCCAATTTAATTGGATTTGTCTTGTGGGGCTGTTTATTGTCATTTGAGAAGGCAGCCTTTCAAAATTATAAGAGCCTTCAAAATTGTGTCGGGGATAGTGAAGAATCCGAAGATAAGAATTCCAATACTCCTTCCTAATTTCCCCGCACAGCGTGAAGCAGGGTGAGAGGAGTCTAAATTAGTGTATTACTGAGAATGACTTGGCTGCATTACAACTTCAGAAAAGTTTAGCAAAATCAACTCCTTTTCCACAAGTCAATCACTTGAGGATTGAAAACTTCTCTCTGTTCCTTCCTTTGAACAAAGAAGCTCAAAGTTACCCTTCTGAACCTTCCCCTCAAATTTAGCTCTCAAGATGTTGTCGAAAGCAAATTTTCAAACAATCTACCAGCTTTTCAAGATCACTCAACTCAGCTGTCACTCAACAGCTCCGAAGGAGCTATGAAAAAGCAGAAATTGCACTCGGCTTGAAGTCAGAAAATGTGCATTTGTTTTTATCTCCACCTTGTTTGACCTTGAACAAGTCACTTCCCTTTTTAATTCAAGGTTCTGCTCACCTATAAGACAGGAGAGCAAGACCTCCCCTTTCTGCCTCAGGAATCCATGAGGATCAGCCGGGATGGGATGGACACATGCCAGGCAAATCCAAAACACCACCATTGCTTACACAGACGTGCTGAAAGAAAGGAAGCGCTCTTCCTTGGCGCCAGAGGGCACAGGACAGTTGCACGGTGGCAACACAGGATAGCCACGGGTTTTAGAATAAGATACACCTGAGATCACAGCCCAGCTCAAACACTGAAGACCCTCTCCTATGACCTCTGAGCCATATTTTCTTCTCTAAGAGTAAGATGTCTCTCATGTGTTATCAAGATTAAAGAAAACGATTTAAATCCCAATAGCTAACGTAAAGTTTCCTTCCCTAGTATCTTGGTGAAGCACCTAGATTCTACAGCCAAACTATCTGGCTCAAACACCCTATGTAGCTTCTTAGCTGTGTGGCCTTGGACAAGCTATTCAACCTCTCTGTGTCTCAACATCCCCATCTGCAAAATAGGGAGGATTATAGTCATGAGGATGAGATGAGTAAATTATTTAAAATGTGCTGAGAAGGATCCTGCCCATAGTAAGTGCTACTTATCAAATCATTTTAACAAGAATGAACTCACATCTCTTCTTTATCCAAACTGCATGAGTAGATAGAACTAATCATAGAAAAGTCTAACCCTAACCCTGACCTTCATCACCTTACCTCAAAAAGACTAACTCTGCCAATCAGGAAAATCTGCCTCCCACAGACACATACCCCAAACAGAACAAACACAGAAAGAAGATTCCTATCAAGTCACCACCATGCCAAATGACCTGGTGGCTTAGAAAAGAAGAGAAAGGTGAGACACAGATGTGCATGACAGCCCTTTTCTTGCCTCTCTGGTTTAGATCTCTCCTTTCAAGGGCTTAGTCGTTGCAGAAACTGGGAATCCATCCTCGGCCAGTCTGAGTTTCTCTAGGTAACTTGTAACATTTCTCACCAGGTACTTATTTAAAAAAAAGAAATCCCTTTAACAAGTCAATTTAGAGGTCCTATGGTGTTCATTTGTTACAAGGTGATTTTTTTTTTCTCTGAAATAACGTTATAGGGCAAGATTTCATTTTGCCTCCTATTCTATATCCTGGTCTGGAGCTATTTTATTTTAAACAACACAAGGCATAGACTGAAATTTCCCAAGAGCATTTCAAAGAGCAATTTCTCATTTCCTACCCCTATGAATTTATGTTCTTAAAATAGAATTGTGCTAAACAGTTTTTTCTGAAATCAGGTTAATATGAACATGAAATGATAAAGAAAAAAACTTGAAAAGAAAGAACAAAACCCATTTATAAGAAGCTGCATCTCACACATGAGAATGAAAACAAGCTACTCATTGGCACTGGAACTTACTTATGTTCACTCATTAATTCACCATTATGCATTGAATGCCTTTTACATTCCAGAGGCTACCATCAGCAATGGAGGTTATAGTCCATCGGAAAGAAGGGCAAGTAAAGAGAGAAGTAGAACATAAGCATATACTGTAGAAGAAGTAAGCACAGGTGTGAGAGTTTAGAACTCAACACCTCAATCCCTGAAAAGTGATCAGGGAAGGCTTCCTGGAGGAGTATCCCAAGACCTGTGAGATTTCGGTAGAGAAGGAAAGAGTCTTGACCACAGGGAGGAGCTCGTGTCTGAAACCAAAGAGGCCTAAAGATCAGGAGAGAAAGCATGGGTAAAGCAGGTTAGGTAGTGGAGTTCTAGAATGTGAGGCCAGAGAGGAAAGCTGAGGCCAGACCAGGGAAAGCCATGGTCAACTAAGGAATTTCATTTCTACCCTGATAACTAGAGGAAGCCATTAATGGACTTTAAGCAAAGAAATAATGGCTTCAAGTTTGGATTTTAGAAGGATAACCCAGTTGCAGTGTGGAGAGTGAAGTGAAGGACCTTCAGGAAAGGGGACAAGTTAATAAGCTTCTGTAATGATCCAGTGAAAAGTGATGAGGGCCAGAAAAAAGGCAGTGACTGTATGAATGGAGAAAAAGGCACAGAGGTGAGAGGTCATTGGAGGAAAGACTCCAAAGGCCTGTGTTTTACCATCTCCCATTCACCCCATCACCGACAGAAGGATTTCTGCCCTGGTTGTAGGAATAACCAAACACACAACAGCCGACCCTGGACCGCAGATGAGACAGACAGCTGTTTATTAGTCACATATGTTTACAACCCGGGAGGAGGCCACCACGTGCCACAAAGGGTCACATGGAGGTCACCCTTGGGAACAGATTGCACCAGCAGAGGTTGAGGGAGGCGGATTTTCTCGTATCAGTAGGGTGAGGTGCCCCCCGAGTTCCCATGGGAGGATGTAATGGGCTTGTTTGAATAATTCCATGGGCTGGCAGAGAGATGAAACCTGTCACTCAGGGATAAGCAGGAACTGAGTCTGGTCCCATGATAAAGAGCATTGTTTAGTGAGGGGACCTTATCTGCGAGAACAGAATTGAGAGCAGAACAAATGGCTAAGCCCTCTGAGGCTCTCCTGATTCTACCAGATGTCAAGGCAGCACATAATAGCAAGTCTGAATTTTAGGTCCTCCACCCACACTTGTTACAGAAAGGACATAGAGATGAATGTGAGAGAAGAGTCCAACTCTTCCACTGAAGAGTTGAAGAGACAGAATAGGAAGTCTGTTGGAGATATAGATGTTTGGAAGTTGGAGGTATAGACGTTTGGAAGGTCTGGGGAAGCTCCCCTCTCCACCTTCTGGGATTCTTTCCCTTTACACACTCCCTACTCATGGTTTTTGGGTTAATCTGCCAAGTTTTGGAATATGTGCTATGGAGCAAAAGCTAATGGATACATGCAAATTGGAGAGTAAGAGTGAAAGTAAGAAAGTAAGTGCAGGTGGTGAGTTTAATTCCTTTCCTATTTTTCTAGACAACCAGCTTATTATCAAAGGTTTCTGGTGAGAAAAAAAAAAATATTATCTAGATATCAGCTGGGTCTTTGGAGAAGGGTATTTAACAAAATTTGGGAGCTCTGTGCCAGGAGATAGGATGGTTTAGTGGTTAAAGGCTAAGGCTCTGGGGTCAGGAAGAGTTGCATTTGAATACAAGCTCTGCTTCTCTCTTCTGAGCTGTGTGGCAAGGCACAAGCTACTTAACCTCCCTTAGACTTGTTTTTTTTTTTTTCTTATCTGTAAAATGGGGATAATGATAATACCTACTAGGTTGTCATAAGGATTAAATCAAGATGCTTGACAGCATGCCCCAACTGTTACTCGTCCCCCTCTCTGCATTAACCTGCTTTTGGATACAGAGAAAAGCCAGACCCCCACTCTCTAACCTTGGTTCCCCAACTATAAAATGAGAAGTTTCCATTAGAAAATCTTGAAGTCCCTTTACAACACTAATATTCTATGAAAGCAAAGTATAGGATAAATACTTTTTAGGATTCAATACTTATAAGGCAAAAACATTCTATGAATTTTTTTTTAAGATTTTATTTATTTATTTGACAGTGAGAGACACAGTGAGAGAGGGAACACAAGCAGGGGGAGTGGGAGAGGGAGAAGCAGGCTTCCCGCCGAGCAGGGAGCCCGATGCGGGGCTCGATCCCAGGACCCCGGGATCATGACCTGAGCCGAAGGCAGATGCTTAACGACTGAGCCACCCAGGCGCCCCTCTGTGAATCTTTTAAAGGCATTTAAATAAGTATACTGCAGCTGTACAGGAAATCTTCATTGTTTTCTTGATTTTTTTTCCTTAAAAAAATATCAGAGAGCTACTTATCAGTACCAAGATAAAGCATATCGCATCTAAGTTATATCCCGCTGACAGTCTGTTTTGTAGCATTGCTAAATATCATGCCTGGATTGCTTTCAGTAAAAAAAAATATATATATATATAAGAAAGATAGCATACATCAAGTCCAAAGAGTGATTTTTCTCACTGTAACTACTGTAACATGCCACAGCAATCTTGCCTAGCAGATGGACCACGGTGTGATGGTTAGCTGCTAAGCCCTGCTTGATAATTTATTGGCCCTTCCTGGTCTCAGCAGATGCCTCATGTATTCAGATATGGCTAAGCCCACAGTCTCAGAGTCAGGTTATTTTGTTTCTGGTCATCCCAGTAAATCAGACATGCATCACATGGACAATGTTTATGGTTCTGCTCCCAAGCCTATTCTCAACTCCCTGTCCATAAGGTGGGCCAGATTGTAACATCTTCCTTCTTTGTCACCCATGAATAATATTGGAAAACAGAAACAATACATGTGCTTTTTCATGTTCCTGCTGAAAACAAGCATGTGCTGGCTGGACCAAGTACAAGAAGACCGAAGGATCTGAGCTACATAGAAAGAGTCAGAAAGTTTAAAATGAATGTATTAGTTATCTATCGGTACATAACAAATTACCTTAAACTTAGCAGCTTGGAACAATGCATATTATTTCACAGTTGCTGTGGGTCAAAAATTGGGCATGACTTAGCCGGTTCCTCTGCTTTACAATCTCTCATGAGATTACAGTCACAATGTTTGGCCATGAGTGGGGTCTTACCTGAAGGCTTGACTGAGGAAGAATCTACTGCCAAATTCACTCACAAGGCTGTTGGTAGGATTCAGTTCCTGAGGGCCTTCATTTCTTGCTGGCTGCTGGCCAGATGCTACCTTCATTTCCTTTGCCAGATGACCAACATGGCAGCTTGCTTCATCCAAGCCAGAAGGGGGAGTGTCTACAGGAAGACAGAAGTTACCATCTTCTATAACCTAATCACCAAAGTGCCATCCCATTACCTTTGTCATACTCTATGGTTAGAAACAAATTGAGAGGAGGGAATTACACAAAGTGTCAATACCAGCAGGTAGAGATCATTAAAGGACGTCTTAGAGTCTGCCTGCCACAGTGGAAGTCAAAACTAGACTTCCATGCAGCGGTAGGTGATGGGGACAGTGGGGACTGGACATTGCTCTGCTCCCCCAGCCACCTGCCCTGAAGCAGCACCGTGGATAAGAAATACCCATTGTGCAATTTACCTGACATTTTACACAAAAGTACTATATGTACTTTTAAAAGTAGCCTCCAGTCAAAAATGCACATTCCTGGGGAGACGGGCAACTCCATAAGTAGGAAGAGGTGGGGTCTGTGATAAACTGGAAGAGTAATGCTCCAACCCAAAGGCATTCAAATTCTTTCTCCCCACTCCCTCCTGCCACAACTCCTGGGATATAGTCTCTTCTAAACAAATCACATGTGTGGGCTAAACACAGCCGAGACCTCCAAATAGGACCCTTTTTTACAGCTCGCTGCACCCAAGATTCGGCCCCTTCCTTCTGGGGGAGGTGAGGGTGCCACCATCCTTGCGAACTTGCTCTCACTTCCATGCTCAGCCCTGAGAGCTGGCCACAGAGTAATGGAGGAGGGGCTGCCCTCTTAAGAAGGCAGGTCCTGGTCTGCCAACCTCACTCTACCCTGGAATAATCTTGCCTCCCATCCTAGTTCTCCGTACTTTATCCATTCAGTGAGAGATTACTGAGCACCTGTGCTGTGGCAGGCACTGTGAGAGGCATTGATGTTAGGATAGAAACAAGATTCTTGCCTTGGAGAGGAAAGAAATCCATGTAAAGAAATCAACACAGGTGCCTGGGTGGCTCAGCCATTAGGCATCTGCCTTCCGCTCAGGTCATGATCCCAGGGTCCTGGGATCGAACCCACATCGGGCTCCCTGCCCTGCGGGGAGCCTGCTTCTCCCTCTCCCACTCCCCCTGCTTGTGTTCCCTCTCTCACTGTATCTCTGTCGAATAAATAAATAAATAAAATCTTTAAAAAGGAAAAAAAAAAAGAGATCACTGAAGTTTTCTCTGTGCATAATCTCATTCTGACCTGAGCAGGTCTGGGGCACAAAGAATGTCAGAATGATGTCAGAAAAGAGTTCAGAGATGAAAAGATGTTTGGTTTGAACTAAGACTTTTAAACTTAGTAGGTGTTAAGTGAAAACATACCGCTGGCCAAAGGAGAGCATAAAAAGGCAGGAGGGTCATCTTAGTGACTAGATCTGTAAGACAAATGCAAGAGCCTGAGACCCCCTGAGGACTGCAGCCCCATCCCTGAGGGCCACCTGGGCCATATTAACAAGTCTACACTAGGCCCCACAGGCAACGAAAAGCCCCTGAAGAGTTTCTGACAGAGGTCATAGGCATGATAAGACTGGCATTTTAGAGAGCTCACTATGGCCTCATTGGGGCCAGATTAGAGAGGGTCAAGCTTAAAGCTCTGGGCCAGTTGTGAAGCTTCCTCAGTGATCCAGTGGGGAGAGGGGTGAGGTATGGATGGAGAGATGTCAAGGGGCAGGGTTGACAGAAGGATGACTGGTGGGAAGTTGGCCTGCCCTGGGACAGGAGGAGTAGGGGTGTCACATAGGCAGCGGGAAAAGGAGTTACTGCCAAAATCTCAGAACCATTTAGAAGGAGGAAGGAAAGTATAGGGGGCAACTCAGTAGAGGGTAGCACCAGTTTCTGGAATAATTAGCATAGAACATGGGACAGCTTTGAACAGAAAGAACCTGAGGCTGCTTTGCACACACAGAGCATAATGTTCCTGTGGCTTATTCCAGTGGAGATGAACAGCAAACAGGTGTATGCACAGATCTGGAGCTCAGGGTGGAGGTCTTTGCAACTTTCCTAAAATCATAATCTTTTCTCCCAGAAAGGATGGTTTCAGTCCTCTTCATCTAAAAATCCATAGAATCTTAGTAAATAAACTTAAGAATGAATGTTTGAATTTTAGCTTTTTACTGTTGCAGAAAAAGGAAATGGGGCTTCTCTCATTGACTTGTGAGCCTAGAAAGTATGATGTCATTTCCAAGCCACTAGGAGGATGAAGTTGCTCCTGGAGCATGAGATGCCTGTCAAGTTCAAAACCAGAGAAAGAAATGACCTGGACTTAAAGAACCAACTTCATGTTCTGTATTGTGAGTGAACAAGTGAGTGAGTGAGTAAGAGTGTGAGTGTGTGTGTGTGTGAATAAGTGAGTGTGTGTGTGATTTATAAGCCTCAGAAATCATCCTTCCCAAGTACTATACTTGACTGGAATCCAAGGAAGGATAACACAGAGAATTGCAAAATACAATTTCTATTATACATTTTTTACAATTTATCTTTGCTATAATGACAAATATGGTTGCTAAAATCTTTCCCATATTCCCTACCAAAATCTACCCCTACCCACACACTCTTTTCCAAACCCAAACCTTCTAGTCTGCCATTATTCATATTTATTGACTATCTGCTATATGCCAGAATCCCAGGTAGGCACCTGTGTGTTCAGAAACAGGTCCCTATTAAAATGAAGATGTTACCTTGGAGATAAAGCATATTGAACTAAAGTCGTCTTTGGGTGTTTTACCAATTTGGGAAGCCTGGCCCCTTGCAGGACCTGAGTGACCAGACAGCAGTGACTTTTGGCAAGGTATAAGAAGAGGACCCAAGCTATGGGTGGCAGAAGGAGGGTCTGATCTGGGTCCTATTATTTCCCAGTGTGTACTTGAGTTAATCACTCTCCTTTGCTGGACATTAGTTTTCCCATCCATAAAATAAGGAGACAATGTTAGATTAGAGATCATTTAAGTTTTATTGATGGTAAAATGGAGGGATCAGGAAAAGTTCAGATTGGAGAGAAACCCTCTTGGTAAGACAGTAGGGTTTTTAAAAAATGGTTGGCAAAGGAACTGATTACTCACAGGAAGTAGGAAAATATCAACTGTAACTGGCTTTACTATTTTACCTACTACTCATTTTGGGTAAACAGTGTTCACTTATTCATTCATCATTACCCCAAGCCAACCTTGGGGTAAGCTCTACATGAGCACTGGAAATAGATACTTCCGTGTGTCCCTTCTTTGTAGGAGCTCAGAGTTCATGGGGAGCAGATCTTCAGTGGGTGGTAAGGGCTAATGGAGTTTGTACAAAGTGCAGTGGAAGCAAAGAGGGCTAACTGTGGCAGGTGGACCTACCAGAGGTGACACTTCATCCATCTAACACATGCTTCTCTAGTGTTTACCCCAAGACAGGTAGTAGCCCCGCCCTCTGCAGTCCCAGGGTGAACCAAACAAGGTCCGTACTCTGCAGTGAAAAAGCTTACATCAGAGCTTGAAAGAAAAGGTAGAGATTTATCTATTGAACAAGGGCAACAAAGACACTCCAGTACAGAGGAAATAGGACAGACCACATGGCTCACAGTGTGAAAGACATGGGGATGTTAAGGAGCCTGCAGGTGACCCACTCCCGCCCCCCCCCCCCCCCCCCGAGAAGCATGACTTCCAAGGAGTGAGAGGAGATGCAGTTTAGGGGCAAGGCAGGTGCCCTGTGCCCTGCAGTCCTGTGGACCACCCACGCTGAAGAAGGAGGGACACGGGAAGGCATCAAAATTCTCTAAGCTGGGGATGGGGTGGCCTATTCAGATTGACATTTTTTGGAAAAATCTTTCCTGCAGCTGGGTGGAGACTAGTTTGGAAGAAAAGAAGACTGGAGGCAAAGTTCTGCAGTCATTTAAGAAGGTGAATGTTGGAAGAGAACTGCTACTTGGCTCTCTTTAGTCTACTTTTACCTCCCTAGCCTGGACCTTTTCTTTGCATAAGCAATCATTTCAGCGTGCCCCATTCAGAAAACTCTATAAAACTCACACACAAAGCACTGCCACAGGCAGGACGCATCTCCTTTCTGATAGTCCCAAGAGTCTACACATAAATGTGGAGGGTGGAACACTCTTGAAATTTAAGGGATTTTGAATGATACAAACTAAGATCAATCCAAGAACAACACAATCAAATAGTTTTTCCAGGGGTTTTCTCCGAACTTTTCAGAGCACGCTAAATGCAGGTTACTGCCACGGAGAAGATATAAGAAATTTTAACATCTCCCAAAATATATTCAGGAATATATAATGGACTACTTGGTGCTCATTTAAAATTCTGCTTTGGAATAAATGGCCAGAAAGAAGCTGCTTTATATTCCTTTTACTACAAATGCCTCACAGCTGAATCCACAGAGCCACAGGCTGCCTGTTAAGTCTCCTCTCCAGATATATGCAAAAGGCTTCCAGCGTGCATTCATTTATCTGACGTTGACATTGAAAACTGAGCAAATTTAAGACAAATCTAAATGTTGTCCTCAGTGGAGCTGAGACACTCCAGTGGTATCCCCTCAGGTTCCTTGTTATTTCGTGTATAATAATGTCCCTAGTTATCCAAAAAGACCAAACTCAAGGTTTCCTTTTGACCAATTAGCCTTCTGTGAAATTCTGTTCTCCTTTTCCCATACAGAGCCAGAGTAATGCCAGGGGTAGTGGGACCTTTTAGGGAAGGGTGACAACGCCCTCACTTAATTTTTCTGCAGGTCAGAGAAGTGGAGGAATTGCTTTTTCTCAAAGCATTCCCTCCCCCATACAATTATTTCTCCAATGAAAGGCTCATTTAGATCCGTGCATGATACTTCTAAAATGCAAGCATATCCTACAAGACAGGTTTCTCTGCTCTTCCCACCTTCACCTGCATTATATTAATTGATGATTCTCTAGCACCTGATGGAAGGCTGCATTCTGGGACTGACAGTTTAGATTGGAAAGTCATGTGAGATTCAGACAAGCGTTAAGTAAGTTTCTACAGTGACTTTGATTTCCCCACGCCTTCATGAAATAGAAAGTATGTCCCCCCACCAAAGAATTTTTACAAAGATCAATGTTCAGGCTCAGTGCCTGGTGCCCCGGGGTCATGCAGATCAGGAAACACTACATGGTGCTCACAAAGCTTACTATAATTATGTGACGATAATAATTAATCACATTTTTACTCTTTTTCTCAATATGCAGAATTCTTACAAAGATGATCTCAGGGGCACTTCTCCAGGGAGATTTCTTGGCACCGTCCCTAGCTCTCCCCCCGCTCTTCTGAGAGGTATTATTCTAGAAGGTTCTCAACTAGAAATATTCACAAACCCTAGAACTCAGTTCTCCTCTTGGTATCTGCATGACCTAGCAAGACTGCCAACTCCCAATTTGCTAATTATTAACACAATCATCTACAGCAGCCTCATGTGTAATCTGTAAAATATGCTCATAAAACTGTAGGCTATGATCATGTAAAAGTTGAGAAAGTGTCCAGAAAAGCACTTTGTGAACTGTGACACCCTCTGCATCTTGGCTCATGTGTCTTCTCCTTTTGGAATGGAATTTTCCTCTTTTCCATATGACAAAATCATATTCATCTTCAAAGTCATTGTTTCAATGGAATATTTTCTGAATCCTTCAAAGTCACTGCTTCCGTGGAATATTTTGAGTCCCCACCCACATGGAATGGCTTGTTCAATCCCCCCTTAGTGATCCCCACATACCTCTAGTCTTGCTACAGTTCTCACATGGCTAATTGTATATTCTCTTGTCCTCTTAATAGACTGTGAACCACAAGAGGGCCAGAACTGTGTCTTACTCCACTTTGTGATACGTACAAGAGTTAAATGAAGCTACAGTAAATATGGCGAAATGGAATGAAATTTAGTCATCCAAATTTTCAACTGCCCCTTAGTTCATTCCCTCCATGAGAATACACCCCAAGCTTTAAAATAAAAGTCAATGAGAATGTGAGATCCCCAGGTAAGAATCCACTCATCCTTTAGCCTGTTTAATTGCTGCCCCCACACATGTTCTAGAAAGCATGCACTGCCTCCTAGAGTCTGAAACTTCAGTGTGCTTAAGAATCCCCCAGAAACTATTAAATTCCTATCTCTGGGAAGAGTGTGATTGGGCCAGAATTCTACATTTTAACAAATTCTTTAGTGGCCCTGTTATAAGAACTCATCAAATCTCACTTTGGGGAAACATGGTCCTGGTGAAATTAATAGAGATCTCACACCTAGTCCCATTGAGACTCAAGTGGCCTGAAACCCTGGAAGCTTCTCATCCAGCCAACACCTATCATACTTCAGGCTTCCCTAGAAAGTGCTGGCACACTGTAAGGCTTTTAAAACAGCAATGAGGTAAACTAAAGAGTTTTTACTGAAGGGAGAATGAACCTGGTTCCAATAGGCTCCACTAATGATTGGCTATTGACCTTGGCTCTTTCCTGGAGTATGAAAATTGGGGGCAATAACATTTTTCCAGTTGGTAGTGGTGCAGATAAGGAAAAATGCATATAATAGTTCCTGGTATATAATAGGTGCTCAGTAAGAAAGAGCTTTCTTCTTCCTTTTTTTAAAAATTGTTGTAAAGTACACATAGCATAAAATTTACCATTTTAACCAATTTTAAATATACAGGTCTGTGGCATTAAGTACATTCACACTGTTATGCAACCATTACCACCATCCATCTCCAGAACTTTTCATCTTCCCTGACTGAAACTCTGTATTCATTAAACACTGACTTCCCATTCCTTCCACCCCTCAATCCCTGGAAACCACCATTCGACCTTCTGCTCTACAAATTTGACTACTGTGAGGAATCTCATGTAAGTGTGTGATGATTAATTTTACATGTCAGTTTGACTGAGCCACACTGCCCATATATTTGGTCAAACAGTATTCTGGATGTTTCTGTCAGGGTATTTTTGAATGAAATTACCATTTAAATTGGTAGACTGAGTAAAGTAGATTGCCCTCTGTAATATGGATGGGCCTTATTTAATTAGTTGAAGACTTGAACAGAAGAAAAGATGATTCCCCCCGATCAAGAGGGAATTCTCCAGCAGACTGCCTTCAGACTTCATCTCCAACACTGGTTGTTGCTGGTTTACCAGAAGACTGCCTTTGGATTCAAACTGCAATTCTTTCCTGAATCTTCAGCTTCCCATATCAGATTTTGGATTTGCCAAACCTCCACAGTCACATGAGCCAATTCCTTAAAATAAATCTCTTCTTACACATGTGAACATATAGTGGTTCTATTTCTCTGGAGAACCCTGACTAATACAAAGTAGAAGCACACAATATTTGTTTTTTGTGACTGGTGTATTTAACTGAGCATACTGTATTCAAGTTTCATCCATGTGATAGCATGTGTCAACATTTCCTCCTTTTGAAGGCTAAATAGTATTCCATCATCTGTACATACCACATTTGCTAATCCATTCATCTGTCAATGGGCAGTTGAGTTGCTTCCATCTTTTGGCTATTGTGAATAATGCTGCTGTGAACACAGGTGTACAAATATCTGTTAGAGATCCTGCTTTCACTTCATTTGGGTATAAGCTCAGAAGTAGAATTGCTAGTTCATACAGTAATTCTATGTTTAATCTTTTTGAGGAATCACTCTGTCATTTTCCACAATGACTGCTCCAGTTTATATCCCCTCTAGCAATGCACAGGCTTCCAATTTCTCCATATCTTTGTCAAGATATTTGGTTATTTTCTGTTTTTTTTTTCTTTTTTTTTTGATAATAGCATCACAATGAGTTTGGAGTATTATTACACCATGGTTTTGATTTGCATTTCCCAAATGACTAACGATGTTAAGCATCTTTTCTTATGGCTTATTGGCCATTTATGTATCTTCTTTGGAGAAATATCTATTTAAGTGCTTTGTCTATTTTTCAATTGGGACATTTGTTTTTGTTGTTGTTGAATTATAGGAGTTATAGAGAGAATTTTATTATTAACAAGAGTTATTATGGATTTTTCCACAGAGCATTTTGTCTTTTATTCCTTTCTTTATCTTTTCATATTTACTGTTTTCCACTTTATTTTTCCCTTTGTCTTGTTAATTTTTCAAGACTTGTTAGCTTATTACTTGCTAGTTTTGTAGGTTATTAACACCTTCCTAATAATACTGTGCTATATCAGAAACATACAAATGAGTGTTTTCTTCCTCTGAGTATCCCCTTCTATTTTCTTCTTCTGACTTGAGAATCTCCCTAGTGTCATGTCATGAAGACCTAATTGCACAACCCTCTGCCTTTGATTCCAAATGCCACTCTCATGACTATATAATGACTGGAATCCTGGGGTGATTATTTTTATTTCTAAGCATATAGCTTCCCACAGCACAGAGGAGGCACACAAAATGCTTTTCCCAATAGAAAAAGAAAGTACAGGAGTTAGATATGCTTTTGTTTGTTATAAGCTTATGTCACACTGGGGAGAGTTTTGGGTAGAAAATAGAAAAAAAATAATGATTTTTTTATATAAGATATAGTTACATAATATAATAAAATAAATATGTAACTCAATTTGGCAATATTAGTACACTTCTCATTTTAGTATAAATAATAGGCAATCATTTTTATGAGTCACATTTTTGGCACTCAAATATTTCTTCATCAATTTTTACCTAAAAGAAAACTCAGTTTAGTTTAAGGAGTTAGCCAGATTGGTATTTTTTTTAAAGACCATGTATTTCACCATGACATTAATTGATACAATCCAAATCACAAAATTTTAGAAATCCTACTGTAGTTGGAAAGAACCAAAGGGAAACAATACCCTTTGCCAGAAATGAACAGAATTTTGGACGGGGATGAGCCAGGGCTGGAATCTTATCCCATAGGTACATCTGTGCTCTCCTAACCCACACTTACTACCATCTCAAATGGCAGAGATGCAGTCCCAGGTGAATGCGGGGTCAGCCCCCAGGCCCTATGCTCTGGACAGAACACTGGCATTCATTTGTAAGCAAGTTCTAGGTGACCTTAAAGCATCTGGAGCACAATAGATACCTGGCTAGGAGCCTGCTCCTAGGAGCAGAACTTTACAAGGGTCAGACTTGAACCAGACAGTCTTTTCACCTGGTCTGCCCTTTTGTCCTCAGTGTGAGATTAGAATAATGTGGACCTCTGCCTCCAGGATGGACTAGAGAGCACCACAATTGCCTGGAATGATGCTTTTCAAACTTGTGGTCCAGGACCATCTATTCCAGAATCAAGAAGGGGAGAGGGATGCTTATTTAACATGCAGATCCTGAGTCCTATCCTAGACCTACTGATTCAGAGTATCTGCAGATGGTCCTGAAGAGGATCCACTGTAACCAACTCCCTCAGTGATTCTAAGGCTTGAGAGCCACTGGCCAAGATCTGGATCTGCTAACATATCTCAGAGTTACATACCAAAGCGTTCACAGACATTCCCATGGTCAGCAGTTTTCCCCATGATGAGAAGGATTTAATGCTGAAATAAAATGTTGACTTTTTTTTTTACAATTATTTGTAAAACATATATTAAATAGGACTTTTCTTTGTTCTTGATTTTCTGTTGAAGTTCCAATGTTAAGAAAAAACCAACGCTCACACATTTTAAAGAGAAGGCCTGTGCCTGTAGGCTTTGCCAAGAGACAGCAAAACTGGTTCTACAACCCTCATCCCACCCTACAACTCCAGCTTATACAAAATAATAATAATAACAACAACAACAACAATGAGAAATTCAAAGGAGATTGATCAGAGTTAGAGTTTCTTTGAAGAGCATTGTCAACCTACAGAACTGGGGCACTATGCCTCTCTTTCCCATGGGAGCTTGCTCCCCACTCCAGTCTGAGGCTGTAAGAAGCAACACTTCAGTGGATTTACTTTTGGACATCAGGATCACCCCAGAGCTGGATGTTTTCAGGGCTGCAGAAATTCATAGCTTCATCCCAAGCTGCTACTGAAGAGGAACTTGGTAAAAAGAATTCTTGGGGCAGCTTGGCTTCTGACCCTTAAAGTCTGGTATGGTACAGAGGCTGGTGATTGGAGCTGCCCCCAAAACAGAGAGAGAAGTTCTTCAATAGGAGCAATCTGTAATTTTGCTGGAGGAGGGTCAAGGGAGCTGTTCCACTGCCCATGGTGCACCATCTTAAAAGGACCTCATCAAGACAACTGCAGGGAAGAGCAAGGAGCCCCCAGGAGGTGAAGGCTTTGCAGGCTAACCCACTGGAGCACAGCTGAGGAGGAGACATAAGTCTGTCTGTGAGCACGCTTCCTGGGTCAGGGAATACAGGATGGGGAGAATGGGAGTGGGTCTCTGAATATCCCCATGGAAAAGTCAGCATCTGGGAATCTATTACAGAAGGGGAAGTGACCCAGGGTTCAATAACATCAGTCATACAAGACGTTGCCTTTCTCCTTTCTCCTTGTTCTCAACTCTAATCCTGAAAAGCACGGAAGCCACTCAGGGGCAAGGAAGGAGGATCAGAAGAGTAGGATGGAGGAAGATGTAGGACAGACCACGCCGTGCTCACCACACCGTGTGTGCAATTTTATAGTCAGCCTGAGCTGAGAGACTGGAGAAGCATGGAATAGGATGAGCAAGGTATGTTTTGATTTAGATTGGATTGGACTTTTTAATACCTGCATCTGAGAATGACTGAAAGCTATGGGCTCTGCCAACAAAACTGTCCAAGGGCCAGGAAGTAATATCTGATAGAGCAGGATTGCGGGGGTGGGGAGGGTAAAATAAAGTAGTTTTCTGTTTGCACCTTCTGGAGTCTCACCTGTTCAATAAGCCAATTAAAACCCTGTTGTCACCAGAAGCCCATGTGTGGTTCTCGCCAATGACTCCTGAATGGACAATAAACCTGAATATTTTCTATGTTGTCAGCATAGGACAGCTGGGCAGGCTTTGACATTGGAGACTTAAAAGAAAGATTCCAAAGAGAAATGGATTACGTTATTGACCAATTGCCTGCAGAAATATTGCTTTTCTAATCCCAAACCTTTGTAGTAAACATCACTTTTTAAATTATTATTATCACAAAACAGCAGCTGGAGAAACTGGAGAAGAGGTAGGGAAATGAAGGTATTTAATTGCCTAAATCTCATGAGCTCCATTGCTAACTGAGTATCTACCTTTTTCCAACAGAGAGCAAGAAGTTGACTCAGCTCTGGAATGGAGTTTCTGTGAGCACAGTGGCTGATGCAGGGAGCTCTTCACCCAGGGAAATGATGTTGGGGTACTGAGACCAAAAGACCAAAAAATGAATGGATGGATGGATGGGTGGGTGGATGGATGGATGGATGGATGGATAGATGGTGGTTGGATGGATGGATGGATGGATGGATGGATAGAAGGATGGATGATGAATACCTAACAAGACTGTTAGGGAAACGATCCCCAACACCAGACTGGAAGAGTTGATGGCCTGGACCCAGAAAGATGCCAGCCTACTGAGGAAGCCAGGGGAACACACACTGGTGGCAGTCTCCAACAATTAATTGTCCAGGAAACTCTTGGAATTTGCAGTTCCTTTTTTGAAATTACGAGCACATGGTGTATAGGTGGGTTTGTTGGGTTTGAAGAACTAGAAGTAGACAGGCTCCTCTCGCTTATACATCATCAATTCTGGGGCAGGCCTACAGGAGACAGATGTACCCCTGTGGTCCTGGGTAATCTGCTGCAACACATGACGTGTAACACAAATTTGCTCATAAGTAATTGGTAAGTTGGGAACAATATAAAATAGTGCAGAAGCCACAATTCACAGCATTTTTTCCCAGCATGGCCTTATGCTACAAATAACAATAGCTGAATGCAAGGACACTACACAGCTGTGTGCAGCAAGCCTTGGAAGAATCCAGTCCTCAGTGCTGCTATGCCCATATCCACCCTCTTCTTCAGGTGCATTTGGCCACACGGTCCACTGTGCAAGGGCCCTCCACCCCATTCTGCCAGATCAACGTGCATGAGGCTCTTGTCTCCTGAAAGAGGCAGCCCAGCCATTCCTTACTCTCCCTTCTACCAAGATACTTCCATCCTTTTTCCAGTACAATCCTGTATATACTGTAGTATGTCCTTTTTTATTAGACATTAAACTTGGCTTTTATGTTTTTCACGGTGCTAGCATTTTTATGATGATTGGTATTATTTTTTCTGGTGGGATGGTAACAAGGTGGAGTGACCTGCCCATGATTTTCTAGTGCACAGTTTTGTAGCATGTGAGGTGTTTTCAGATTTTACGTATCACCTTACAGCAGGATCACTTTTCCTTCCTTCCTGCAGGAGCTTGGCAGAGTGAAGTCAGAAGAGCAAGAGTCCCTGGGTCCACCCCAGATGCACACTGGGGCTTTCAGGGTCAAGCCAAACAGCAACCTGGCCCTCCATCCTCACTGTTTTTACTCGATTCCCTGTGAATGCCTGTCTGGGGCTGGCATGGAAAATCTCTGAGCCCAAGATTTCACACTGGGCTCCTAGCTCTTCCAAAAGGCCTCAAGAGTCACTGATAGGCACCAGAAATGGCATGAGGATTATAGGCAGAAGTCCAGGGCTCCCCACTAATGATCCACCCACAGCAGCTCCACTGTTATCTGTTTCATATATTGGGGTTCCAAAAACAGTAGATTTGGGTCAAAAAAATTTTTTAAACCATGCTGTCATCTAACCTGCTTCACAGTTAAGGACATGGAGACACACAGCTGGCTGATGACTGAGCCAGGAGGAGGCTCCTGCTTTGCATCTTTGTTTTGCTTTGCCTTTACTTTCAAAGACCACACTGAAGAAGAGGGTTTCTATCATTTGCCCACGTTTGCATATTATTAAAGGCACCACCATGACCAGGGCATCAGTTAGTTTCCTGAATGCTATTCCCTGAACTGAATCCCTAATCTACATGGAAGAAACTGCAGGAACACTTGGTACTTTTGAATGACACGGACACTATGGTCAGACTGCTGAAAGTGAAGTCAGTAACAGCAAAAGCCATTGTTTATTCCCTCCTTCTTGTTGGCGTCTCCCAAAGCCCTAAAAATGTTAAAGCCTTCTTACAATAGATTCTATCGATGTGGTTTCTATAGTTACTTTTGATAATGAAAAAAGGCATGTTTAGTTGAGATTGGAGATACTGTAGACATTAGAACTAATATTTCACTGAATATTGCTAAGGCAGCTAGCTCCCAGCAAGCTTTTTTTTTTTTTTTTTTTTTTTTTTTGGTCAAAAGAAAGATGCTTCCAAAAAGAGCCCTTTATTCCTTGCTTATCATACACAGTTATAAAGTGTGAAAGCTGGAGCTGTTTCTTAAGGCCTTCTACTACAATCCCCTCATTTGACATAGGAGGAAACCGAGGGCCAGAGAAGTTACGTCACTTGCTGGATAACCCACATGGTGCCAACTGGCAAGTCTGATTTCCAAACCACGCGCTTGTCACTCCACCTTTCTTCTCGTAACTCCAGAAGGAACAAAAACATTTCCTGTGTAAATTTACTCCTCAAACATCAAGAGTTCTTTCAACGACCATCCAGGTAGGCTTCTTTTGTCCATAAGCAGCCATCTTCAAAGGTGGAGGAAAAAAACACAAAACAGAAACCCCACAAGTTCAATAAAATGATGGATGGTCCAGGGCAACAAGGTAACTAATTATTAACTGTAACATTAAACGAGCAGTTAACAAAGATTAATCTTCCAGTCTGTATGCAAAGTACACAGATAACTCATTAGTTTTGCTAATTCATCTTTTTTTTTTTCTGGCATCCTGAATAAATGACCCACTTTAAAAAAAATGAGTGATCTTGCCTATGTGGGAGGGCCTAGCAAACGCAGGGGTGAGCCTCTTTCCTGAAGGATGTCCAAAGTCAGCAAACTCGATGGGAATAGAGTAAGAGGGGACTGTGATACACGGCTGTTTTCCCAGCACTGCCACGTTTATGATAATCTCTTTAATTACATGGGGTTGCTTTGCAATTATTTTTATCGCAATATTAGAAATTCTATAACCAGCCTTTCATCTTGAATTTTAGCTACTAGAAATAAAAGCATTTCATTTCAAAAAGTCTTGTTTGTACAATATCCACATGTATCCATGTGGAAGGTAAATCATTCTAGGGTGAAGACTAACAAGCGAGGTTTACTCTTTATTGAGGGAAAAAAAAGAACAACAGTGGTTGGTTTCTGAGGGGTACACATATGGGAGAGTCATGTAAAGCACTTTGATTTGAAGTAATGAGGTACCCAGGGAAATTTAAACCTCAGGATTTAGCAGACCTCAATGGTCTGAGATTTTACAAAAAGCAAAGGAAAGATTGTTTTCTATCAAAATAAATTTTATGTTATCAGAGGCCTATGAAAAGTAAAATTGACTGCATTTTCTCAACCCCCAGTCCCACTCCCCATGGGCAGCCACTACTAACAGCTTGTTTTAAAACTCTTCCTGTGATGTTAAATAATGTAATTAAACTCCTCTTCCTTGCTTTGTCCGTTTTAGATAGAAACTTTTGATTTTCCAATATCAATTTGGGATATAAATAATGAAGACATTATACATTTCTACAAACTTCAACATCTCCCCCTTCTTCCTCTTGCTTCTCCTAGTGTTAAAATGTAAACTGAGGCACATTAAAATTTTGAAGAATTTCTCTGTTCAACTAACTATCCATTAGAATAGGGAAGCACCAAGCCAAAAGTGGTTGAGAATGCCCCAGCTACAGGAGAGTTGGGGAGAGGTTTTTGTAGAGAAGACACAGAAGGTAAGCAAGGAAAGTATTTGATTGGCCACAGCTTACTCAGTTACCTTATTCGGGAAAGCCTAGTTGGCTATTTGTGATTGGCTGTCCTTGGGTTTCACTTTCTGATTCCAGTGTTTTGACTCTGGCTTGGGTTTTAATTTGCTGACATAAGCTATCAAGGCATTAGGGCCACCCCAGTGTGATGGACTCCTTGCTCAATTACTTTAACACTAGTTAAGTATTATGTTCTGTCAAGGTTTATAATACTGAAACCCTCATCTGTAACTTCTGTTAAGTCTTCCATATTGAGTCTATAGGTTGATTCAAAGAGAGAACCAAGTAATATAACTGGACCCATAAAGAAAAAAAGAAGTCCTATGTTATACAAAAGAGAATTCCAAGCAACAAAGTCTAATGAAACTTCTTTTCATTTCTTTGTAGCTTTTTTCATTTGCTCAGGCCATGCAATAATGCCCTTTTTTGTACCCTACCATCTTCTTTTGTAGATTTCTTTTTTATTCTGCTAAAATAGCTCCTAAAGTAATTTTTTTCATCTAAGGTATGTGAAAGGTAAACTTTGAAATCATGTATTTTGGCTTTAACTTGACTGATGGTTCATCTGGATATAAAATTTTAGATGCAGACCATCTTCTCTTGGAATTGTAAAGACAATGCTCTATATCTATTCCCCCAAAGCTGCTAATGAAAACAGCCTATGTTGGTATAATGCTTGTTTCATTGTAAATGACATGTATTTTTCTCTCTTGGAGCCTATAAGATTTTCTCTCTATCCTGGGATTCCTGAAATATATATTTCTCATTAATCCAGGATCTATCTTTTTTGATTAATCCGGCTCAGCCTTCAATGTACCTTTCCATGTGAAGATTCAACTACTCAACTCAGAAAATGATCTTCCTTTTTTTTTTTTGAATGACTTCATTTCCTTTATTATTTTTGTTTTCTCTTTCTTTTTTTTTTAAGATCTTATTTATTTATTTGAGAGAGAGAATGAGACAGAGAGAGAGAGCATGAGATGGGGGAGGATGAGGGAGAAGCAGACTCCCTGCTGAGCAGGGAGCCGGATGCGGGACTCGATCCCGGGACTCCAGGATCATGACCTAAGCCGAAGGCAGTCGCTCAACCGACTGAGCCACCCAGGCGCCCTTGTTTTCTCTTTCTAGAGCTGCAGTTGGATGGATGTTGAACCCTTGGATCTGTCCTTCACATTCCTTCCTTTGCTCCTCCTGTTTTCCTCCTCTGTCTGTTTATCCTACATCCTAGACTTTGTCTTTGTGATCAGTTAATCATATCTATGTCCTTATTCAGGCCACCCACTGACATTTGGATTTCAGCATAATATTTTTTAATTTCCTATGTCTGATTATTTACTGACTACTCACTTTTTTACATTGGCCTTTTGGCATTATATTGACACAATATGCTCTCAAATCTAAAGATAATAAATAGGGTTTTGTTTTGTTTTGTTTTTTAAGTGTCTTATGCACCTTGAATTTGCTCTGTTTCTCACTTAGGTCCTTTTCATGCTGTTGGGTTTGGCTCAAATCTGGTGATTTTTAGTTTTCTAATTATACTTATGGATGAAGGACAATATGGACTCATTATCAGTACTGTCAAGGTTTTCCTCAGTAGTTGTGTGAGTCTGTGAGGCCAATAATCCTCTCCCTTTAAGCAGCCCATTATTAATGGGTCAAACCTCACACTGGTCTACTTGCTGGAAATTCGTCTCCGGGTTATTTCAGAGTTCTGCAGCAGAAAAGCTTGCCAGTGCCCAAGCACAGATCCTTATGGTCTGTCTGCTCCAGGCTCCTCATCATGCCCACACGTTCCTGCCTCTGCTGCTAGGCCTCCCTCTTGCCCACCTTGAATGCCAGTCTGCAGCAGGGGACCATGCAGGATCCTGTTATCAGTTAAACCCTGGCCCACTCAACCTCCTCCTGACATAAAACTACCAGAGAATGTGTGGGTGCAGCATCTCATCTCCCAAACCTTCTCCGGATAATGCCAGCCTGGAAGTATTTCTAGGTTGTTTCTACTGAAACACTCAGACAAATGAACATATCTGCATATAATGAAGTCAATATAACTGGACCCTAAACTGCATGAAAAATCAATGTGAGAGGGCCACACCCTCACCAAAATAACCACCGTGCAGTAAAAACCATAGCAGAGTTAGGGGATTTTTTAGGAGAGGGGTCCAATCTTTCTCTACTCTTCCTGCAAAGATAAGTAAACCTCCATTGGCACAAACTGACCCAATGTCAACCAAGATCTTATTCATATGTTTTTATTCTTTAGTTTTGGGGGAATGAGAATAGAGAAGTAAGGGCTTGGAAACTGATGTGGGAAATAAAGGCAGAAGAAAAATTATTAAATTTCCTTACTACCAACAGTGCATTGACAAGTCCTTGAAACGGGCAAAGTGACCTTCCTCTAGGGACTCAACTGCCTCGATGTTAATACTTTGCTAAGGATAAAGGCAGTCCTCGCCTAATCCCCCTCCCCACCCCCCAGGATCCTGTAAGTCTGCTTAAACATATAAAAATTCCTCTGGAAATTTCCTTTATCTCTAAACCCCCCAAGCATATGGCCCACCGATATACATCTGAAGGGTCTCATGACTAAGGTTTTATTAGACGGTAATAAAGGACCTTTCCCCAACAATAGCTAGCCCCCTCAAGGTCCTGGAAACCTTGCTTCCAAAATTCCCTAGAGACTTATGCTATCCATAACCCCCTCCTTGAAAGTACATAATGAGCCACTCCTCATGACCTCACTGCAGCTCCTTCTGCCCATGGGTCCTGTCCCTGTGCTTTAATAAAATCACCTTTTTGCATCAAAAGACGTCTCAAGAATTCTTTCTTGGTCATTGGCTTCAAACCCTAACATCTTTCCTACATCAGAAACCACAATTATGACTGGACTTATCAGTGAATTAGATATTGGAGTATCTTCATACCTAAGCTAGGTTTCTCTATTGCACCCCTAAGGGTAATCTGAGGCAGAACGAAGACGGACTCCGCTTCAGGCAAAATTCGAGTTTGTTCAAGGCAATGGCAGCATTCAAGGGGAAACAAGGTAGAGGAATGTGGACAGAGCAGGTCACCTCATCTCTAAAGCCACCTGTGACCATACCAGGAATCAAAGGCCACCAACCCGATAAGTCTTTGGTCTTTCTTTCTCTCTCATCTTTAGCCAATTTGGGGCTGATGCAAAGCTGTGATTTATTGGAGGAGCTCTGATGGTGGGAGGGAGGACAGACGGGAGGCAGAGTGACAAGCTGGAGAGAGATGGATGATGGACAGGACAAGAAGGAAATAGAGCACCAGAGTGGAACCTGCCACCAAGTAGCTGATCTTTTGATGAGAAATGGATCCCAGGGCACTGACAGGCCCCAAGGCCATGACCTGTCTCCAGGAAGTGAGAGAAGCCCTGCTGCTGAGGAAGGAGTGTTCTGCTAGTGAGAGTATCTTCTAGAGAAACCTAGGAATGCAATTCTAAGAGATTATTGGCAAAGGAGTCTTGATACTGTGGGCTGAGAACCATAACAGTATTATAAAACATGTGAATTGACCTCCTAGAAAAGGCTACCAGCTTAAGACAAATCCTGATATAT
The DNA here is from genome assembly GCF_011800145.1 of Mirounga leonina. Classification (NCBI taxonomy): domain Eukaryota; kingdom Metazoa; phylum Chordata; class Mammalia; order Carnivora; family Phocidae; genus Mirounga; species Mirounga leonina. The sequence continues at coordinate 4,077,759 of NW_023270305.1, forward strand.
AGCAGATTTCACATTAAAAAAAAAAAGAATGAAAGAAGTAACAAAACAACAAAGCAGGGAGGTGGAGGGAGGAGGAGGGAGACTGCTGAGCAAGCCCCCTTCTCTGAGGGTTAGTGTATTATATGAAGAGGGGAGGGGAAAGGAGGGGAAGGCATTTCTCTTTGAAGAAGAGATTTTTTATGCCCAGGAGGAAACTGTGATTTAAGGAAATTAAATGACATCCACCAGTTGCTCTGCTAATGAGAGTCAAAAATTGGAAACCTGATCAGTCTTATTCAAAATGAGATCTCAAAATCTCCACGCAATACCAGGTAGCATGCAGAGAAAGAACGGCAAAATATTTCTCTAGAAGCTCAACTATAATTTACATGAAAAGTATCCTGAACACCAAATTCTATCCTGCCTGGCCAATGCCTAGCCAACCCAACTTTAAAGACAAGGCAGAACTATGTTCCCTGCCCCCTTCTCTTGCCCAAAGCTTCCCAAACAACAAATAACCCAAATAATCTTTTTTAACATTTCAATACAACCCTCAAGCAATGCAATTGTGATTATCTGTATTATCCAAACAAAGAAATTAAGGTCCATAACATTTAAATGTGCTGCCCTGTTAGCTCAGAGCCCCCTTTCCAGGCAGTCCTCCACTCCTGTAGCCACTGGAGTGATACAGAGATTAAGAAACCATAGTTCACTAGAAGCCTCTCCACTCTCCTCTCTCTTCCTTGGCATAACCAAAGAAACAGAATGTAACTTCCACCCAGGGCAGCCTTTTTTGGTGGTACAAACCCTCGGGGTCTCCCCTTCCACTGCCAGTTGCTGGTATCGGGATTCCTACCCCATCAGGCTCACAATTGTACTGACACCACTCGCCCCTACTGAAGACACATCGTTTCATTTCCTCACCATTAGGTATAGACTGTCGCATAGTAACATGAGAGTGGAAGTATAGAAGTTCTGGAAGAGTTGGGTGTACCCGTTGGGTGCCTTCAGGACATGGCTCTGCCACGCTGCCCCAGCCTGGCCCTCAACTGGTGGTTCTGATACAGGCAGACCCTGACAGCTGGGTTTCTGTTCTATCCAAGTCGCTTCTACCTTCTACCCTCATCCAGCTTCTCATCCATCTAGTGTCTACATCTTGCTTGTTCTATCACTTGTTGTGCCCTATGTGTATTTCAGGAAGACTTGAAAAGGCATTCTTGTAAACTGTGTAGGACCATGGTATAAAACTACTGCTCTTCTCCAGTATTCCAATGAGCCTTAGTGCACATCTAGGAAAGGCAGATCATGGACTTGGATAAAGACCTTCTGGCTCCAGCTTCTGTGGATTTGCCTCCCCCGCTGCTGCCTACCGGCCTCCATTTCCCATCTGCAAAGTTTGGGTGGGACTAAACCAGAGAATCTTAGTGTGGCATCCATAGACTGTGGAAGGGTTCTTCAATGGGCTTCATGGTAAATGCAAACCCTCGGAACCTCCTTATAGACAACATTTGATGTGAGGATAAGTGTGTATTTTCCTGGAAAACAGCTTCCATGAAATTTTTTAATAGGTCAAAGACGCCAAAAGGTTAAGAATCACTTTTAGAGGTTATGTGAAAGGTCTCTCGCAGTCCTAACATTCTATAAACCTATGCGAAATGCTATCATTGTCTTGTTTGATGTTAGTCTCATCACGGGTCATAGAATTTAGAAGGAAACATGCAGATATCTGGCGCAACAAATAAAAACAAGAAATCAGGAGAATATTTGGCTCCATTGAAATCTTATTCAAAAAAAGGGGGGGTGCTCCTGGGTGGCTCAGTCAGTTAAGCCTCCAACTCTTGATTTCAGCTCAGGTCATGATCTTAGGGTCATGAGATCGAGCCCCACATCACGCTCTATGCTGGGAGTAGAACCTGCTTGAGATTTTCCCTTTCCCTCTGCCCCTGTCCCCTGCCACTCGTATCATTCAGGCTTGCTCTCTCTCTCTCTTCTAAAAAAAAAAAAGAAAGAAAGACATCTTATTTAACCCTAATACATGCTAGAGCACAGCCCAGCCCTACAGTCTTCGGCTTCACATGCTGTAGCCAGGTAGCACCCCCATAGAACTAGTACCCAGGGAACAGAGTCTGAAATCTCTGATCAGGTTCCATCTTCCTGAGTGCATGAATCCCTGCTATCGCATCTCCAGCTGCTGCTTGAACCTCCAGTAAAAGTAACTTGACACCTTAGACATCTGATTGCTAGAAAGTTCTCACTTACATTGAAAGGAAATGTACTTTCCTAATGCTTTCAAGAATTGCCCCAGGTTCTATGTACTGGAGCCACAGGACAGAATTGCTACCCTCCTCTACCTGACAACTGGGCAGGCTTGAGGTGGTTCTCATTTTTCCACTGGAGTCTTCCCTTCTCCTTCAACAATACAATACTCCCCGTGTCCCTCCAGAAACAGCATGCTCCCTAGGAACCTACTCTGGATTGTCAGGGCTGCTCCTGATGAATGGTCCCCAGATTTGAATGTAACGCTTGGGGAAAGTCTAGAACTCCTAGGAAAGACCAGAATCTTCACCTCTCCCACACACATACCTCCATTCTACCACCTACCACATTGCAAAAAGTGTCTGCCTGTATTCTGACTCCCTCACTATATAGCAAGCCCCTCAAGAGAGGGATCAATCCTTTCTTTATCTTAACACTTTCAGCTCTTTGTCTCGGTGCTTCTAAATATGTATAAAAGTCTACCATGTGCCAGGTATTTTTATAGACACTTGATATTCAGCCATGAACAAAACTGACAAAATATTTGCTCTTCTGGAACTTCTAAAAGGAATGGGGAGTGAGCTGAGGGAGGGTAGTATTTGTTATATATAGTAAGCATCTAATAGAACATTCATGAAGTCATGAGTCAATGACCAAGGGAAAGGTAGGGAAGACTCATAACCCTCTTAGTAAGTGCCTTCATTCTTCCTGTGACAATCCATGCATCTATGGAAATTCCAAATGTCCTGTGTCTGCATGAATGCCTCAGAGGGCTCTGGGAGAATGACAGGCCTCCTTCCCACCTAAAACAATGGGAAGGTGGACGAGTAGCTTACTTCAGCAGAACATTTACATGTATACTTCTGCAAGCTTTGAGAAGCATTTGCCCTTTTTTTCCAGGGCTACTCCCAGGAAGAACAAAAAGCTCTTTTTAGACATCGCTGACCCTCATCTAAGTGCAAAGGAACCTGGAAGCTTCGAGTGCACATCTCTCCTGGCCTTCAGCCCTTGGCTTTCTTGCAGATGCACTTTTCGGGAAGGAAGAAGGCAGAGCAGATGGACGGTTTGCTGACAGGCTCAAAATACTTCCTGGAGCACAGAAAGCAGGGTGATTGCTGTTCATGCTGCTGCTGTGTGTCACCCACTCCACGGAGTGCTGCGCTCAATTAGGAGTTTTGAAACTCAATTGTCATAGCGACAGATTATCTGATTGTCAAGATTTTCTGCTGATTTGTGCCTTGGGAATTGGTCTCCTATTTTCAGCCGCAGATTGTTATTGGACTGTGGATTTAGCGTCTCCAGTTCCTTCTGCATTCTTGTTTATTCTGGTCTCTGCTTTCTCCACTTACTTTTCAATGGCAAACATAATTCCTGCACAGAAAAGAGGAAAGACCCTCTACTGGTTTGAAGATGGGTTGCAATGGCCACTGCTTCTTTTATCCAACTGGACGTTCGCTATTTCTCTCAGGCAGCATCAAAGATAGTCCAGACCCCAAACCACTGAAAATTACACTGGGGCATGGTACTTCGAGAAATTCTCTTCCAAACTCCCTATTTTACCATATTGTAACTGGGGCCCAGAAAGATGAGGTGATTTTTTTTCCAAAAGTTCCTCAGAGAGTTGAAGCTAAAGCCAAGATGATTTTGCTGCTTCACTTAGGATTGTTTTTTCCCAGTGTTCAGGGGCTGCCAGCTTTCTTTTTTGGACCCTGAATCCCACTTCCCACAGGGAAATATGGACTGTCAGAGCTGGAGTCCAAGTCCTCTATTGACACATGAAGAGAGCAAGGCCTGGAGAAAGGAAGGATGACACGGTGTGGTCAGCCCTGGCCCAAACACCTAGGAGGGACTCAATTCATAGCATCTGAGTCTGAACCTAAAGTGGAAGGTGAATTTCGTTTAGGCTGAAAGTGTGGCTAGTGGTGTGGTTCTTTTCTCTGGAATCTCTTTTCTTCTTCTTCTTTTTTTTTTTTTTTTAAGATTTATTTATTCATTTGAGAGAGCGAGAATGAGAGAGAGTACATGAGAGGGGGGAGGGTCAGAGGGAGAAGCAGACTCCCCGCTGAGCAGGGAGCCCGATGTGGGACTCGATCCCGGGACTCCAGGATCATGACCTGAGCCGAAGGCAGTCGCCTAACCAACTGAGCCACCCAGGCGCCCTTCTCTGGAATCTCAAGCCCAATAAAGAATAGACCTGGCCTCTACTAGTGCAAAAGCATAGATACAGGGACCCCTCAGCAGAGCTGCCTTCTCTGGACATACCAACTTCAACAAAGGGTCTCTTCATGGTTTTATGATGGCTAATGAACACTGTGTTCCTTCTTTTTTTTTTTTTTTAAAGATTTTATTTACTTATTTGACAGAGAGAGAGATAGCGAGAGCAGGAACACAAGCAGGGGGAGTGGGAGAGGGAGAAGCAGGCTTCCCGCCGAGCAGGGAGCCTGACGCGGGGCTCGATCCCAGGACCCCGGGATCATGACCTGAGCTGAAGGCAGATGCTTAACGACTGAGCCACCCAGGCGCCCCCACTGTGTTCCTTCTTTACTCATTCTTGGCATGAGGCTATTAGCATATTTGCCAGGCTCTTGCCTTCCATACTTGGAAATGCTTGCGTAAGTCATCAAATGAAATGCTATAAAGCAGAGCTTCTAGTCATGTTCCTAATCACAGACTCTCAATGGCTCACCGAAACCTTCAGAATGAAGGGCCGCTAGATACACTCACAGCAAGCCTTCTATACCTGTATTAAATAGCCTCTCTATTCCCTCAATTCTACACATCAGCAGTGCTCAAAGGGCCACTAAGAGTATAATTTCTTAGCAACCTCATGTATATTTTCATAGTAGAACCCTACTTTATCCCAAAAGTTGGAAACATGTTTTAGTGGCAAATAATGAGTGTGTCTGCTATAAAATTAGTTACTGACTGTAGTTCCTAAAAGCTACATAATCACAGAATCTAATATTTGGAAGAAAATATTCAGGGTAATCTAGATTTATTAATGCATTTCCTCCTCTTCCAGTAATTAACACCGTTCCTTGCACATAGTAAACATTCAAGATATCTTTATGTAATTATTAATTAATTAATTAATAATCCTCAGTCCCACTTAACATCTGGAGACTGAGCCTCAGATAGGAGGTGTGATTTACCCAAGCTCACAGAATGTCAGATTTAGAATTTACACTTAGGTGTTGAGATGCTGTCATTTTTACATACTTTTCACTTTTCTTACTATATCTTTCATACAATCCCTTCCATTTTTATAAATTAGTTTTTCAAATATTCTAAAACTAACCTCAAAATAAACTGTTTTCTTTTCATTTTTAAAATTTTTTTCAGCTTTACTGAGATACAACTGACATGTAATGTTGTGCAAATGTAAGGTATACAACATGATGATTTGATATGCATATATATTGCAAAACAATCACCACAGAAAGGCTAGCTAACACATCCATCACCTCACCTAGCTACGTTGCAAGTATGTGTGTGGGTGTATGGGTGTGTGTGGTGAGAACACTGAAGATCTACCGTCTTTAGCAACTTTATGTACTCGGTGCATCATACGGATAACTATAATCCCCACACTGTACATTACATCCCCAGAATTCTTGACTTCATCCCCAATCTTAATAACCTCCCAAAGGCCCTACCTCCTAATACTATTACTTAGGGATAGGGTTTCAACATATGAGTGATGGGGGACACAAACATTCAGTCCATAACAGGATATCTATTTTTCCCCCCTCCTCTCTATTTGGCTCTTCGGAAATTTAATCATGTGAACTTGTTTGGCACCTTGGTTCTAGGCCCCATGCTAAGCAAGAGAAACCCAGGGATAATTTCAAGTCTGGTCAGAGAAAGAATATAAAATAGAACATTGAGGCTGATGGGATAAGAGCCTAAAGTACTGCCTAAAGTACTCTGGGTACATGGAGGAGAAGCTGATTCATCCAGCCTGCCAGGTTGGGGGCATTTCACAAGCCACACTGGTCTCCATGGTGCCAGTAATGCATGCTTTTAAGCAGAGAAATGACCTGGTCAATTGTGTTCCAGGGTAATCTTTCCAGCAGTGAGCATTTTTAAGGTCAGAAACACCGGGCGCTCAGCAGAGAACCCCACAGAGAGGTCAGTGATTCTGGTAACACTGACAGAGTTCCTACGCTATGCCAGGCTAAGGACACATAATGTGGAGCACTCAAGTCCCTGCCCTGAGAGAGTGAGACAGTCACGTAAACAGGCTATTAAGTGCTGGGAGATTGTGCACTCAGGAGAAGCAAATCACCCGGTCTAGAGAGTGTCAGCCCAGCTGCCCAGACAGGATATTTAGGCTGGATCCTGATGGAGAGGTAGCAGTTAACCAGAAAAATGAGGCACAAGTGGAAGGAGATGAGCAGCAAAGAATGCTCTGGGCAGAAGAAACAGCATACACAAATGCTAGAGGCGAGAGAAAGCGTGTCTCAGTCAGCGGCTGGCCTGGCTTAGTGTGGCTGGAGCTGAGAGGAAGCTGGGGCAATGGACAGGACATGTTTATTCACCTGAACTAAAATGGCTGCAGGAGAACAAAAAAAAAAAAACTGAAGAGGGAAGCACAGAGGCCGGGAGATCACACGCACCAGAGCAAGGCAAGTCTGATTGAGGGAAAAAGATGGAATCAGGACCAAGATGTTAAGAGTGGAGATGGAGAGACGGCATTGGGGAGGACCAGTTGACTGAAGATGGGGTCATCAGAAAGACACCAGCAGACAGAGGGGGAGGATGCACATCCATTTAAGTATAGGGTACAAGAACTACCTTACGGACACTATACAAGCGCCTCAGCAGGGGTCTCCACCTTAAAGGGCCAAACTCCCCCCTTGGGATTCCAGATCCCAACAATGGGATCTGCTGATGACAGCATTGCTGATTGAGATGAGAGCCCCCACCCCATTTCCCCATCCCATATCTGTTTTGGGACATCCCCAACTTTCCTAGAGACTTAGCTACTTCCCTGCCCCCCGGGTACAGAAAAACAGTGAGAACCCCTGCCCATTACTGAGATCAGTCTCCTAGGAGCTCCATCCCCCCAACATGTCCAGGTTTTAGACCTGCCTAAAATCCAGTCCCACAGAGAATGAGGAATGGAAGAGCACTGGAATGGCTCCCAACATGGATTGTGCTGTAAGCACTGAGATGGAAGGAGGAGCATGTTTTGTGGGACATGGTGGCAGTAGGCAGAGGGAGTTAGAGAAGACAGAGGATGAAAATTATAAAAAGGCAGATGCTTCAGAATATAGAACTATGGAAGGCGATACTTCACAGAAAGCAACATGGTGCCGTGAGGATAGGTTGGGCATAAACAGGTGCCTGAGCATCATGGATCGAACGCTAGGAGAGGATATTTTACTTCCCTAAAACTCAGTGCCCCCAGCAATAACATGGAGCCACAATCCCTACCCCGCTTTATTCCTCACATTGTCAGAAGGAACTACATCAAAAACTAATGATGTATTGTATGGTGACCAACATAATAAAAAAAAAAAGAAAGAAAAAAAAATTTCAAAGTGCTTTGTGCACAAACCTTGTGCTGATTGTTGTAAAGGTAGAAATTATCTCATGAACCTGTAATCACTATGAAAAGAGCTCCTGAGAAAGTAAACTGAATGTTAAGAGTGGAAAGGCCATGTGCCACGTATTTTACTAGAATGTACTACAATGAATTAATCAAGTCCCTGCTGTGTATGAGTGCATGCATGTGTGTTATGGGGGTGGCAAGGGATGCAGGATACAGGAACAAAGGCACCAAAGCAGGAGCACTCACCATGCATTTGCGGAAGAGTGAGCATCACCACCTCCATTTGGCAGCTCAGTAGCTTGTAAGCAGGCTGTTGACTGCCAGACTGCTGCGTACTTTTCTTGCCTTTCTCTATCTGGGAACACCCTTTTGGCCTTCTGTGGGGAATAAAGTCAATAAGTATTACAGACTGGAGTGTGTTCCCCTCAAAACTCATATATTGAAGCCCTAACTCCCAGTCCCTCAGAGTGTGACCTTATTTGGAGGTAGAGTCTTTATAGAGGTAATCAAGTGAAAGTGAGGTTGCTAGAGTAGACCCTTATCCAGTAGGACAGGTGTCCTTAGAAAAAGGGGAGGGGCGCCTGGGTGGCTCAGTTGGTTAAGTGACTGCCTTCGGCTCAGGTCATGATCCCAGGGTCCTGGGATCGAGCCCTGCATCGGGCTCTCTGCTCGGCGGGAAGCCTGCTTCTCCCTCTCTCACTCCCCCTGCTTGTGTTCCCTCTCTTGCTGTGTCTCTCTCTGTCAAATAAATAAATAAAATCTTAAAAAAAAAAAGAAAGAAAAAGGGGAAATTTGGACACAGAGACATGCAGAAAGGGAAGACGGTGCACAGAGACATAGAGAAGATAGCCATCTACAAGCGAAGGAGACCTAGAAAAATCCTCTCCTCTAACCCTGCCGCTGTCTTTATTGCAGACTTCCATCTTGCACAATTCTGAGACAATGGACTTCTGTTCTCAAAGCCACCCAGTCTGTGGTACTGATAGTAGTCCCTGAAATGAATATAATAAGGAACTAAGAAGATCCAGGAAGCGGGGACCCCAGATGAAATCTCTGGGAGCCCTGAGGGACAGACATCCCTTCCACACTGAGCAATTGTGGCCAAATAAGAGCTGGCCAAGCAGCTCAGACCGGCATTTCCATGGCCCCAGAGAGAGGGGAGCTAGCTATTCAGGAGGCACTGACCCTGTTTCTCTGGACAATACTCAAAATCTTATTGGTGTTTAGTTTAAAAAAAATAGTTTCGTGATCGAATAAGTTTTGGAAGTGCAATGTTCTTCTTTCTTTCTTGACAATTTATAATAGATATTAACTTTTCAAAAGAAGTTTTGAGTGAAGAACCTTGTTTAGCTATGTTTAACCTGGAAGTTCCCAAGCATATTTGATCCCGTAACACCTATTAACCTTGCATCAAACTCCAGTGTGACACAAAGCTCAGATGGGGGATCAGGGCATGAGGTTGTCTTTTGGGCACCTCCAGTTCTAACATTATATGAATTGATAGATTGGACTTCAAACTCTTGGGGAAGGTTCCAATCCTTCCCCAATCCTACCTATAGCCATCTTTGTGGCCTTGCTCCATGACTCCTCTTCTAAACCCTACTGTTCAATCAGGTTGGGCTCCTACCTTATCCCTCATTACACCCACATCTTCTCAGCCCCCATTGGTTCCAGGCCTTGGCCCTACCTGATGATTGTGTTCCTCTATCCTTCATGACTATATAGAATTTAGCCCTCTGTACCTCTTCCATCCTCCCCACAAAGGAAGCCTCCCCGGCTGCCATTTATTGAGTGCCAGTTAAGTCCCAGAATACCTGTTAGTTCTTGTCTTCAACACTACGAGCAACTTGAAACTCAGTGACATTCGGGGGCATGCCAAGTTCACTCATTTGGTAAGGGGCAGATCTAGATCCAAACCCATGTTATGCTGATCCTGGAGTCTGGGGTTGGCTCCTCTGAACCTGTCTAACCTTCACATTGGGTCTATTCTCTGACCCTTCACCAGGTTCTCAAAAATGTAAAATTGGCCTTGTCCTTTAACTTGCCACATTTTAAACTTGTCACCAAGCCAGACTGTGAATTCAGGAACTATAGCTTCCACTTCTTTGTGATTGCCCTCCAGCCACATAAGTTAACATTTTCTTTGTAGAGCAGAGGGCAGGGTGAAACAGTGGGAAAAGTCCAGACTGAGAGCAGCAGACCTGGGACACAGCTCTTCCCAATAACCAACTGCCATGTGTCCTTGGAGGCTCACTTTCTCTCTTGGAGTCTTTGTTTTCCCATCTGTAAAGCTTTGGGTTTAATGATAGCCAACTTTCCTTTTGGTATTTGACAACTAAATCAGCAACACCTCTGAGAGCAAATGCTATGGGTCATCAGAGCTGATCTGTTCACAGACGAGGGGGCTCTGAGGAACCAGCTGAGTAGTGTAACAAGAGAAGGGAAGGAGCCAAGGGGGCCTGAGTGGCAATAATTGTGCAAATTTATCACTTGGCTACTGAGATTATATTAGAGGAATGAAAAATGAAGGGCAGAGACCCAAAAGAGGAAAAAATCTTTTAGGAGCGATGGGACATAAATACCTGTTATAAATCTTCCACCTTTAATTACCCTTAAAGGTGGTTACTAATTTAATACTTTTATAGGGCTTGGCTTTCTAAAACGTAGACAATTATGGAAAGAAGGATGGCTGATACACAGAGAGTGACTTCAAAAAGTAATCAAAGGAATACACAGGCTGTATGCCTTGACCATAAAATTAAGATGGAACACCATACTGAGGATATAATGGGTCCTACTAGGTTGGAAATTTTAGGAGCTTTGAGATCACAGAGTAGAAGACCTAGAGTATTGGAACCTGAAGAGTAAATCCCAAGGTTTATAAAAGGGATCAGGAAAAAAGGAAGACTGGGAATGACAGGGGACATGGAGGAAAGGCAAAGTGACATGAAAAGGTTTGAGTGTCCAAATTCAGGATTGTAGGTTCATGTCTTTTAGGATGCTGAAGGAAGGAAGGAACTGTGAAGAACTTTATGCACATGTGGCAAAAGGCCCTGGAGTGGGGCTCCAGATACTCATTCCCATCTTTCCTCTGCCACGACCACGACTGCTTGGCTCTGTGACCTTGAACAAGTCCCTTTACCTGAAAGAAGCTGTTTCTTCCTCTGGAAAAAAAAAAGAGATGCAATGCCTACCTGCTCTAACAGAGCTTCACCAGCAGCAGGTAAAGTCTCTAATGGACAAGGAAGCTGAGATGTGCCATACAAATCCACAGTGTCTTAAAACAGCAGAGAGACCCTGTTCACTCTCTGGTAGCATCAGACCCAGCAATTCACCAGCACCTGCCCTTCTCTAGACCTCACGATCCTTACTTTGACCATCGCAACTACCTCCCATTTTGTGATTTCAATCCATCATTGACCAGAAGAATCTTCCCAAATTTCAAATGTGATCAAGCCTCTCCCTTTCTTACAACCCTTCTCATTCTAGACTGCACCTCGAGCTCCTTAAGGATGCATATGAGACCCTTCATGAACTGTCTTCAACCCTCCATTTCCAAACATTGCTAACCACTTGCTGTCACAATCCCTCTCCTTCAGCCATGTTGACCTATTTGGAATTCCCTCAAGACACCTTGATCTCCCCCAACTCTAAGCCATAGTATAGGCTTGCTCCTCCTCCTGGAGTTGCCCTTCCCATCTGATATGTTCCAATTCACCCTTCAAGACCTGGTTCAAACAATCTTCTGTGAGACACTTTCTCCAACTTCCCAGGCACTTAATATTTCTGTGACCTTTGATTTTTACCAAAACACTTATATGTTGAGACTGGAATTTCTACCATTTCCCTTAGGAAAAAAAATGTTCCATAAACTGCTTTTTGAGTTTGATTCTCTACTTTTTCCTTCATAGCCCTGAATTCTACCTTATTGACACGTCCAAGGTCAGTATTCTAGAAATACTGTTTTCTTTTCTTTTACACTACTTGGTAGGGCTAAGTGGAGTTGGGAAAAAAATGGATACGATTGTTAGGTCATCATCTGCTATATGGAACATTTCTGTAAATCTAAGAGATTAACAGAGGGGTACTCACCTGCTTTTGTTAATTCTGGAGAGGCACTACCTGATTGCAGATTCCCTTCTGTGCTTTCCCAGTGCACTGTGCACAGCTTTAGCAGAATCTTCACCCCAGTATTTATTGCTATCCACTTCTTAGCCTCCCATAGAAGACCCTAAATGTTTTGTGGCCTAGAACTATGTCTTATCTCCATACTCCCTAGTAGCTAGCCTAGTTTATGAGACATGGTTGGCATTCAATTTAGAAATGTCCATTGAATGGATAATAATACCTAACATCTATAGAGTGCATACTGTGTGCCAGGCACTCCTGTGTATTAACTCATTTAATTCTCACAACAACCCTATGAGATAGGCATTATAATTATCCCCATTTTAAAGATGAGAAAACCGAGGCCCCAAGTAGGTGTAGAAGCCTGATGTAGAACTGCAACACTCTGGCAAGAGAGCCCATATCTCCACCACTACCCCACCCTGCCTCTCCTGTGGAATAAATAAACCCCTTAGGAGTCCTATTCTAACAGAGTTCCTTAGCCTTTTATCAGTTTTGAGAAAGAAGTAAGACAGGTAGGTCCAAATGCTGAGTTGTTTCATTTAGTCAATATTCAATGAGTGATCACTTTGTGCCAAATATCTGTCCCAGGTTCAGGGGGATCTGAGAGGAGATCACGTTGTTTCTTAAAAAATGAACAAAATCTGCCTTCCTTCCAATCCATCACCCAAAGCAACATTCCTGGATCATATTTCTGTGTCTGAGGTAGGGAGAGGTTCCCATCCAGAGGCCCACCTCCCAGAACCAGCAGATCATCTTGACAGCATCAGACTTAAAGACTCACATAAGGAGGCCATTGATATCCAGGGAAACAAAATGGACAGAACATTATTCTCCCAACCACTGGTCCAGAATTCCCCTCAGGTAGACAGTTTTCTTCAGAGGAGCTGAGTCTCCTTGTGATGTGGGTGTCAGCTGCCCCCAAGCTTCTACAAAGGAGAACTAAAGAGAAGAATAAAAACTCACTGCTCCCAAGAAAGCAATCTTAGAGGAATGGGGGTGAGGAAGGAAGGTGAGAGGGGAAAGAAGAGAACCAGGATAATACTAGAAATTATGATTTAGTCCTTGTAACAACCCTCTGACATAGGCACTATTATTATTCCCATTTTATAAATGAATAAACTGAGGCACAGCAAGGTTGAGTTGGCAGAAGCATGTGCGATTTCCTGTCCCTGTGATTTCCTAAGACTTCCCAAATTTTTAATCAACATTTCTCAAAATTATAGGTGAGTATCATACTGTGGATATTTTTGTTGAAAGCAAGTTATCAGTGCTAAGTTTCAGACGTTGGTTGAATTAGTCTGAAGAGGAGGCTGTAGCATCTGTAGGTACAAGTCTTTGGGGACATGTGGGAATTGAGATGACAACACACATTATGAATGCAAGAATAACCACCACCAAGCAAATTCATAAGAGAGAGGGTTACACGTGTGTGCTGTAATTGACTGAATTGCTGGGAAACAGAAAGGATGTTCCCTAAATCTAAAGGAATTCAAACTCAAGTACCCCTGGAGTCATGGAAGAGTCATCAATGGGTATGTGAAATTTAAAGGAATCACTCCGGATTCTGCTTCACCTTCCAATGTGTTCTTTGTTAAAGTGACGTGCATGAGACCAAGGTTGTGATGGAGAGTTGGGTTCTTTCCCTTTTCATACTCAACTGCCCTTCTCACGCTTTATCAAAGTAAGCGTATTTCTCACTCTTTCCCAAACTCAAAATGGTGCTTTGCTAATGTATAAAAATCACCAGGGCACCAAATAACCTATTCAAAATACAGTGAACAGTCTCCATGACAGTGAAAAAAATCAGATAGCAGGTGATTAGTCATTGACTCCTACCTCTCCAGCAGACACAGCCCATCTTTTCATTAATGTCACAATAGGCCATCATTACATGCCACTGAATCTTGTGGGCTGGCTTTTCTAGCCAGCTTGTAATAAATTGGTGTTGCTGTTGCAAAAGGAAACAGATTCTAAAATGGTATGACATAGGGGTTGGCTAACTAGAGTGTGTAGGCAAACCCGACCTTGTACTTATTACAACACAGCCACACTCATTTATGTATATATTTTCCATGGCAGCTTTCATGCCAGAACAATAGAGCTGAGTAGCTGAAACAAAGATGGTCTGGTGCACAAGACCTATAATATTCACTCTGTGGCCTTTTACAGAAAAAGATTGCCAACCTCTGATGTAACACATTCCTTTTTCAAGCCAGGTAATTTCAAATTCTTTTTTTTTTTTAATGAAAAAAAAAAAAAGAAGGGGAGGACTAAACTGGTTTCTACTGAAAACCTGTTTTCCTTCTGGGAATCTGGAATTGTGATGTGTGCTAGAAAGAGGGTGCCTATACAACCAGACCACAATTAAAACCTTGGGCATTGAGTCCCTAATGAGCTTCCCTGGTTGACAACACTTCACACGCATTGCCACAACTCATTGCTGAAAGAATTAAGTACACCCAGTGTGATTCCACTGAGAGAAGACTCTTGGAAACTGGCTCCCTATTTCTTCTGGACTTCACATGTGTTTTTCCCTTTGGTGATTTTGCCTTGTAGGCTCTCACTGAAATAAATCCTCCTTGTGGGTATGACAATAGGCTGGGTCCTGTGAGCCTTCCCAGCAAATCATCAAACCTGGGGGCAGTCTGGCAGACTTCAGACACAGTAGAGTAATAAAAAGACTCTCAAGCATCAAATATATCACATTAGGATAACATTATATGAGAGCAAGGGAATGGGAAGATAAATTCTAAGAGCAAAAAGAGTATGGTGAAATTTTCAACTGTTGAAGAAAATCTTGCTCACCATTTTTAAACTGGAGAATCATAGGTAACAATTTGCTATGATATTTAAAACCCACTGGATACATTTAAAAGAGTGATACAAAGGATTTATTTTTAATATGTCACTATTTATAATTTGTTGAAAATTTAAATTTATAAAAATTTAGAAATACGTGAAGGAATGTACAGATTTATAAAAATAGAGAAATAAATAAAATTTAAGGCTATAATGAGCATTGGATGTTATATGTAATTGATGAATCACTGAACTCTACCTCTGAAACTAATAATATACTGTATGCTAAGTAAATTTAAATAAAATAATATTTTAAAAAATATATAATAAAATAAAAATATATACTGACTACTGTAAATAAGTGTTTCTTGCTCTTATAGAGGGTTACATACCCTTTAGAAAATCTGATGAAAGCTATAAAGACTCTGTCCAGAAAAAAAATGCACATATACATACATATACAAAATTTTGCTTATGGGAACTTCTGCTTCCAACCAAAATGAACAGAGACCAGATTTACCATATTGACTAAAATAACAAAAAAAGACAAAATACATAAAACAACAGTTTCAAGACACTGGATATTAGGCAACAAAGGACAGTAGTCCATAAGAGATAGGAAACAAAGGAGGTGAACCCTATAATTGCCCCAGTTTACTACCTGGAGAAAGTTTCTAGCTGTGGTGCAGAAAGGGAAAAATCAGAACTTCACTGACTTGCTGAGTTGAGGAGGTGGAGCTGAGAGTTCAGGTTGACCTGAGTAGCTAGCATTCACAAAATACAATCCCAGAGAGGAGAGATCTGGAGAGTTCTCTGCACAGTGAGATCTGAAAATCTGCAGAGCTCTTTCTCAAGTATTCAGCAAATTGGTGCATCTGTATGAGGAAATCACCTCAAGGAATGAACTAGCAAAAAGGAGAGAGGACATAGTGCTCAGTCCTCACAAGGACAAAAATAATGCCCATTCCCACCAACAAGACTGAAACAGCTCATAATTCATGGAACATTAGATAGAGTATTCAGAAGAGTCTTGGCTCAGTATTGGAGAATAATTACCCCCAGACTACACACTGCTCTGTTCTACCAAACAAATCTTAAAAGCATGACCTGAAAAGGATCAAACTGTTTCCAAGTAACTTAGCTGATTCCCACAGCAAAAATCAAGAATATTTATGGGTATACAATATCCAACACCCAAGAAGGAAAGATTCATGATGCTGGCCTCCAATCAAAAATTACCAGGCATGCAAAGAAGCAGGCAAATAGGACCCACAAGATAAAATAAACCAATAAACTGAAACCATCCATAACTGATACAGATGTTAGAATTAGCAGACAAGGACATTAGTATAATTATTATTATAAGCATTCCATATGTCTGAAGTTTAATAGAGACATGGATAATATTAATGAAATCCAGATCACACTTCTAGAAATGAAAATTATGCCTGAGCTTTAAAAAAAAAATACACTGAATGGGATTAATAGCAGATTAGGCATTAAAGAAGAAATTGCAGTGACATAGCAGCAGTAACTACTTGAGATGAAACACCGAGGAAAAAGAAAATCAATTCATCAAGAGTACATAATGATCCTAAATATTTATGTACTTGACAACAGAAAAGTCAAAATACATGAAGGGAAAACTGATAGAACTACAAGGAAAAATAGACAAATCCACATTTATAGTTGGATGTTTTAATACTCTATGTGGATGATTGATAAAAAAATAAATAAACAGAAAATCAGGAAGGATATAGATAACTTGAAAATAACACCAAACAACTTTACCTAATTAACATTTATGGAACGTGCTACCCAGCAATAGGGCAGTACACATACTTTTTAAGTGCACCTGAAAGACTGACCAGGATAGACCACATTCTGAGCAACAAAACAAATCTTAATACAGGTTAAAGGATTCAAGTCATAAAAGCACATTCTTCCAACAAATGGGATGAAATTAGACCAATAACTGAAATATCTCTTTAAAAATCCCAAAATATTTGGAAATTTTACAACGTATTTCTAAATACCCTCTACATCAAAGAAGAAATCAAAAGACAAATTAGAAAGTATTTTTAATTGAATAAAAATAGAAACACAAACTATCAAAATGTATGGTATGTTATGCTGATAAAGCAGTACTGAGAGGGAAATCTATAGCACTAAACATCCGTATTAGAAAAGAATAAGGTATCAAATCAATGACCTCAGCCTCCAATTTAAGAAAATAAATAAACAAACAAATAAATACAAAGAAAGGAGAGAAAAACAAACAATAATGATCATAATGGAATTGATGAAATTGAAAACAGAAAAACAATAGAGCCAATCAATGCAACCAAAATATAGTCCTTTAAAGAGACTAATAAAATTGATACCTTTAACCAGATTAGTCAGTAGTAAAAAAGAAAAACAAGGCTTAAATCACCAATAGTGAGAATCACTATGGATTCCATAGACATTAAAAAGATAATAAGAAAATGCTAAAAGTAATCTTATGCCAATAAATTTAACAATTAAGATGAAACGGACAAAGTCCTTGGAAGACGCAAACAACCAAGTCCACTCAAGAAGACATAGGTAAACTAAATGGCCCAATATCTCAAAACCAACTGAATTTGTAGTTTAAAAACCTTTATAAGAAGAAAATTTCATGGCCAAATGGCTTCACTGAAGCATTCTGCCAAATACTGAAGGAAGAAATATTACCAATGCCACACAATTTATTGCAGTAATTAGAAAAGGAGGGAATATTCCACAACTCATTCTATGAGTCTAGCATTGTCTTGAGAGCAAAACAACAACAACAACAATATTTAAAAAGAACAGTGAATAGGGCACCTGGGTGGCTCAGTCGATTAAACCTCTGCCTTTAGCTCAGGTCATGATCCCGGGATCATGAGATCGAGCCTCATGTCGGGCTCCCTGCTCAGTGGGGAGTCTGCTTCTCCCTCTCCCTCTGCCTCTCTCCTCTGTTTGTGCTCTTGCTCTCTCTCTCTCAAATGAATAAATAAAAAATCTTTTAAAAAAGCAATAATATCATAAAGACAAATGCAAAATTCTACACAAAATTTTAGCAAATTGATTCCAATAACATCTTTTTTAAAAAATAGCACATCATGAGCTCAATAAGTAGAATTGTGTCCCCTGAAAAGATATGTTCAAGTTCTAACCCACATTACCTGTGAATGTGACATAAGGTCTATGCAGATGTAACCAAGTTGAGATGAGGTCATGATGGATTAGGGTGGCTTAAACCAATGACTGGTGCCTGTATAAAAAAATGGAAAGTTGAACACAGAGACAGAAAACACACAGGGATAACTCCTTGTGACAATGGAGGCAAGACTGAAGTGATGCATCAATAAGCCAAGGATTGTCTACAATCACAAGAAGCTAGGAGGAAGCAAGGAAAGATACTCTCTAGAAGATTCAGAGACAGCATGTCCCTGGACATCTTGCTTTCAGACTCATAGCTTCCAGGACTGTGGAGAGAATACAGTTCTGTTGTTTCAAGTCTCCCAGTTTGTGGCACCTTGTAATGACCCCTATGAAACCAATATAATGATAAAAGGGTTTTATCCCATGATTTCAAATGTGGGTTAACATTCAAGGATAGGTTAATGTAATTTATCATATTAACATACTAAAAAAAATGATGATCTCAATAGACACTGAAAAAAGCACTTGACAAAATTCTACATCTATTCCTGATTAAAAAATCTCAGCAAAGTAGGAATAGAAGGGAATGCCTTCAACCCCATTTCAAAAACCTATAGCTAATATAATACATAATCATGACAGACTGAATATTTTCTCCCTAAGATCAGTAGCAAGACAATGTTTACTCTCACCACTTTTTTAAAAAAGATTTTATTTATTTATTTATTTATTTATTTATTTATTTATTTATTTGAGAGCGAGAGCACAAGCAGGTGGTTAGGGGTGGATAGAAGGAGAGGAAGAAGCAGACTCCCCACTAAGTAGAAAGCCTGATGTAGAACTTGATCCCAGGACTCTGGCATCATGACTTGAGCTGAAGGCAGATGCTTAACCGACTGAGCCACCCAGGTGCCCCTACTCTTACCACTTCTATTCAACATCATACTGGAAGACAATGTCAGTACATTATGTTAAGAAAAAGAAAAGCCATACATATCAGAAAGAAAGAAGTATAATTATCTTTGTTCACAAATAACATGATCATCTATGCAGAAAAAAAATCTAATGGAATCTACAACAAAGCTACTAGAACTAACAAGTGAGTTTAGCAAGGTTATGGGATAGAAAATCAGTATATAAAAATCAATTGTGTTTTTATATTCCAGCAATGAACACTTGGAAATTAAAAAAATACTATTTACAATAGCATAAAAAAATATCAACTACTTAATAATAAATCTGCCCCCAGTGAACTTGACCTATACAGTGAAAATTATAAAACACTGCTGAGATAAATTAAAGACTTAAAAACTAGAGAAATACACTGTGTACGTGGGTTGGAATACTGAATATTGTTAAGGTGCAGATTCTCCCCAAAACTGATCTATGAATTCATGCAATTCCAGTCAAACTACCAGTAACACATTTTTTTTTGTAGAAATTAACAAGCCAATTTCAAAATTCACATAAAATGCTAAGGACCTAGAATAGATAAAACAACTTTGAAAAAGAACAAAGTTGTAGGGTTGATACTATATAATATCAAGACTTTTTCTAAAGCTACAGTAACCAAAACAAGGTGATATTTCCATATAGACAAATAGATCAAGGAAATAGAATAGAAAATCAAAAAAAAAAAAAAAAGAACCTATATAAACTACCAAGTCCTGACAAAGGTACAATATCATCTAAGTGAGAAATATCCTCATGAAAAAAATAACTTAAAATTGGTCACATACCTAAGGGTAAAAGCTAAAACTATAAATTTCTCAGAAGGAAAAAATAAGAATAAATCTAAGGCAATAATTTCTTAGAATCACATAAGAAAGCACAGCTGCAAAAGAAGAAAAGCTGGACTTCATCAAAATTAAAAACTTCTCTGCTTTGGGGCGCCTGAGTGGCTCAGTCGTTAGGCGTCTGCCTTCAGCTCCGGTCATGATCCCAGGGTCCTGGGATAGAGCCCAGAATGGAGATCCCTGCTCAGCTGGAAGCCTGCTTCTCACTCTCCCACTCCCTCTGCTTGTGTTCCCTCTCTCGCTGTGTCTCTCTCTGTCAAATAAATAAATAAAATCTTAAAAAAAAAAATTCTCTGCTTCAGATAACATCATCAAAAAACTGAAAAGACAACCCACAGAATGGGAGAAAATACCTGTAAATCATTTATTCAATAAGGGACTTGTATACGTAAGGTTAAAAAGAGTGATTCCATGTTTGATGTTGGACAGTGCTCAAGCCCCGCCATTCCTCTTTCCCTTTCTGCTACACATTTGGCATGCTGATAAAAAAGCCGGGTGCTCCCTCCTTTGGCACTGTCAAGAGTTCAAGCAATAAAAGCCTTGACATGTTCATAGGAACCTCCCCCCTGGCTGCACCCCAACTACAATAGAAGACAAGTCAATCCCTTTCCCTACTCTCCCAAACCAGATGTAGACTTGCTTGGTCAGGGAGGGAAGGGGCTTCATTCTTCCCTACTAAAAAGACTAATTATGTGAGTAATAAAGCTTTCCATACCCTCTTGGTGCAAGTAGTGTTACTAGTATTGACATCCAAATCAAATTTTGGGTGAGAGGTCCATTCCCTTCTGTAGGCTCACCACAACACAGAATATGTAAAGAAATCTTAAAACTCAATAATAAAAAGACGAATAACCCAATTTGAAAATTGGCAAGAGATCTAAATAGACATTTCCCCAAAAGAACACATACAAATGGCAAATAAGTACATGGAAAGATGTTCAATATCTTTAGTCAGGAGGGAATTGCAAATCAAAACCACAATGAAATACCACTTCACACCCTCCAGGATGACATAATAAAAAAGACAGACAATAACAAGTCTTGGCAAAGATGAGAAAAAATTGGAAGTCTCATACCTTGCCAATGGGAATGTAAAATGGTGCAGCTGCTTTGGAAAACAGTTCTTCAAATTATTTCAACATAAAATTACAAATGACCCAGCAATTCCACTCCTAGACATGTATCCAATAAAAATGAAAACATACACTCATGCAAAAACTTGTGTAAAAAAATGTTCATAACAGTATTATTCAAAATAGTCAAAATGTAGAGACTCAAATGTCCATTAACTAATGAATGGATAAAGAAATATGGTAGGGGCGCCTGGGTAGCTCAGTTGGTTGAGTGACTGACTTGATTTCAGCTCAGGTCATGATCTCAGGGTCGTGGAATTGAGCCCCACATGAGGCTCTGCACTTAGCAGGGAGTCTGCTTGAGATTCTCTCTCTCTCCCTCTCCTTCTGCCCCTTCCCTGTTTATTGCCCTCTCTCTCTAAAATAAATAAATAAATCTAAAAAGAAAAAAGAAAAAAAGAAATGTGGTCTATCCACACGATGAAATATCATTTGGCTATGAAAAGGAATAAAGTACAGATGCATGGTACTACCTGGATGAACCTTGAAAACATTATGGTCAATGAAAGAAACCAGTCACAAAAGAAATCACATGTGTATATGTGAAATCACATTTTTATATGAAATGTGTAGAATATGCAAATCTATAGAGACAGAGAGATTAGTGTTTGCCTATGGTTGAGGGAAGTAGGTACCATGACGTGACTGCTTAATGGGAAGGAAATTTCTTTTTGGATTAACAAAAATGTTCTAAAATTGATTGTGGTGATAGCTGGGTAACTGTAAATACACTAAAACTATGGAAACATATACTTTAAATGGGTGAACTGTATAGTGTGTAAATTATATCTCAATAAAATAAAGCTTTCTAACAAAATAAAAAGCAATTTAGTGGAGGAAGGATAGTTGTATCAATAAATGGTGCTGGGGAAATTAGATATCCAAAAGCAAAAAGATGAAATTCAATCTACAGTTCCTTGTACCAAATACAAAAGTTAACTCAAAATGGGTCCCAGCAACAAAGGATCAGGAGAAAAGAAAAGTCAAGCTTCTGGGAGAAGGCAACAGCTGTTGAGAAAGTACAGGCATCAGAAGGGCTCCTAATACAATAAGAACCAGGGATTAGTGGAAATTCTGAAACTTGCCCAAAGACAAGAATCATCCGGAGTGACCCCTTAAAATGAACTCTTAAGAAATCGGTAACTCAGGTCCCTACTGAATCAGATTCTCCATGAGACAATTTAATTTGCATCCCACATGAGCCTTGTTGTTCAGGGAAGTTTAGGAAATACTGCCCCAGTGCATATATTTTTGGTTGTAAATGAATACAAAATATAACTAAAAAAATTTAAATGACCTATTTGGATCCTTAGTGATTCCAGTGTACAGTATGAAATTCATTTATATATGAAAGGCCATACAGTAAGATGTTTAGCTGAAAAAGCTAGACTGCTGGAATTCACACTCACACTCTACCACTGGACAAGTTAAATCTATCTTCATCAACAAGATGGGAATAATAAAAGCATCTAACATACTTGTGAGCAATGACTGGAAAAACATCTCCATGAAATGCATTTAATAGAGTGCCTACCAAGTAGTAAACTTTCCATAAACTGGAGTTCATATCATGATCATAGAACACAAAACCTTCCCCCCAAATTCTGTTTTAACTGCCCATTGCCTTCTAAGAATGATGGAACCCCATCTGCTTTGCAAACCCTTTGATCAGTTCAGGTATGCTAATGATAAATTCTTCATAATAAAGGGGTGAGAAATTATAAAGAGAGGAGCCAGGCTGAACAAGGCTGAAAAGGGGCAAAGGGAATCCTACCCCCCATTTTCCTCATCCCCAGAGAACAGTCCATCTAAGAAGGGTCTCTGAGAAACAGAAATGTCTAGTGTATAATTGTACACTTTTCTGGGGAATTATGACTTAAACTCACTCCTCTGTCTCTCTCATAAAAATTCTAAATTGATCACTAAAGTTTTTCTGAACATCTAGTCTTTAAGGGGAGCATGAAAGTAGTGCTATGTTGACAGACACAGTAGGAAGCTCCAGATGTGGGCACAGGCTCCAAGGAGTGGGTGACAAGAGGCACTGGGTCATAATAAAAATAATGAAATAAGTTTGCCAGTATTCAAAAAAAAAAAAAAACCCCTACGTTAATATGACAACATTATAATGAAATTTGTCCCATCAACAAAGCCCTATTCCTGAAGGTAAAGGTAAGGCTCTCCCCTGAAGAGAACAGGTATTCCTGGCTTAAAACACCAAGAAAGAGAAAGATTCTCTAATAGAAAACTAGAGTAGGCAAACCTTAGATGTGCAAAAACAGAAATCCTTTCTGGACCTCTGTCTCCTGGGCCAGGATTTGAAGAATCTAACTCTCTTGGGGGCATTCCAAGTGGAGTGGAAAGATAAACTGGGCCAGATTAAGGTGGTTTGAGAGCCAGAGTGGAAGACCTCTGCTAGGTAGCCCCAAACTCGAAGACAAGTCAGCTATCCCTTGTGAGATCAGATAGAGAGCCAGGCATCATTCATTTCCAATCTGCCATCATCAATCCTTTAATAAAGCTTCATCCAGCTTCAACCTAGCACTGCTACGGGGGGTATTAAAGCAACGTTCTGTTGCCCACTATTCAGTATCATCATTTAAGAGGGAGCAATGACCCCTGAGGGCTAACAGGGTGGTGACAGTAACCGGGACAACATTCCAAGGAAAAGTGAATCTCTAGGAAGAATTGCAGCAAGAAGATCAACTAGCCCCTTCCTGTTCTCTCTTCATTGTCTAAAATGTGAGTTTAAATTTTATTTGTTTCTCTCACAGCTACAAATTCTAGCTCTTGCTGAACCAATGTCTTGAGTTGTTTCATTTCTACATAAAATTTGGTTCAACTCATTAATATAATAGATCAAAACTACCACCAAATTCATTATTTGGTTGTTTTACTGATCAAAAACTGCCAGAGCGATCATTTGTTAAATCCCTTCATTTTCTCTTTTCTTCCACCACCACTAGCCACCTCTTGGCCTTCTTTCTGGTACATGCCACAAAGAACATCCCACCCCATCAAAACTTGACTGCTCACTAACAATGAGTGTGAAACAGCAATGCCACACTGAGATGCGGATGCTGAGCTGCCAGCCAAGGTTACTCGCCACTTCATGGATTCATGAAATTCATATTTGCATCTCAGCTAGATTATAAATGACTGATACAGATCCTGGGATTTACGTAGGTCATGGATCGTCAAAACGATGAATGCCAAAATCCTCAAATACAAAGACTCCCCTGAATAAAATCTCATGGTGATAAGTTAAGTGTCCATTCTTATGGCTCTTGCATCTCAATCAACCAGACATATCAATCACCAGAGCTCATAATGATGCCTGCGACAAAGTATCTAAAGAAGCATAGGGACATTTCTAGTTCAACTCTGCAATTCTCACAATGCCCTAACACAGAGATCTGTACACAGAAAAAATGTCAATCAATGCTTGTCAAATGCTGTGCTCTGTTAAAGAAGGCAGATAAAAAAATAGAGCCTTCTAAAATTAATATTCATTCACCATGCTAATGAAATTAATCCAAACACTACTGAATATCTAATAAGAACCAAACCTTCACACACATGATGATATCTAATTTATCTTCACGGGCTAAAAGTTAGGTGATTTCCTTAGGTCACACAGCCAGTAAGCTGTGGAACCAGATACATGTCCAGGTCTCCAGAATTCTAAAGGCAGGGCTGCCAACTGATATGGAAAGAACCCTCAAAGATGAGAGAAACAGGAGATGGCAGAGGGGGCTATATTTCTAGCATCCCAAGTGATAAGAAGCCAAAGTAAAAGACCACTCTAGCTGTCATCTGACTCCTCAGCTGTCCCCAGGGTTGGCATATGCTGAATCACCCAGTGTTTTTTAACTAAGAAGTTATGTCTGACAAATGATTATTGTAAATAATACTTGGCTATAACCAATGAATCCATAATGGGGAAGGGGTCTTTCCCTAAGATAGTGCCTTTCCCCACACTCTTCGATAGGGCTCAGTCTACCCTTTTGGTATTCTCATGAAACTCTTTCTTAACCCACTCTCAGGTATTGCGGTCACACTGAGATGTCAGTGGCTAATCCCAGCATAAAGGTTTTAGGTATAATGCATCTCAGGCCTTGATGTGTGAATTTCAGAAGCATCAGTGACCCTTGGAGTCTGCATGTTAAGATCAAGGATGAGCTAAAACCTTCCCAGGGGACATGAAATGGCCACCCATTGATGGACACCTAGTCCCGAAAAGTTATAAGCCCTGCTGCATCAAATAGACCTGAAACCTATGCTTTTGAATTATGGTATATAAAATTCTTATATAAAATAAGCCTCTACAAAGGGATGACAGCTTGGGAATACCTTAAGAAGTAAAATTGATTTGATTTTATTTTAAGAACGAATTTAAAAACTGGCTTTGAATGTACGCATTCATCTGATTCAAAATATGTTTTAGACAGACATAGGTAAAGAAGCTGAGGAAAAAAAAAAAAAAAGAATTTCAAATGTATCCAGGGCTTTCAAAGCATCATATGAGCTTCATTGACACACACAAAAAAGAAGCTTCAAACCACAAAACAGGAACAATGAGAATCAAAGGCAAAGGAAAATGAACAAAGAGGATAAAGCTAGGTGTTCTTTCTTCCCCAGGAATATTTTTAGTTTATTACTTGTTGTTAAAGTTTACTGTGTGCTATTAAAATCCTGGGCATGTGTTCTTTATGAATATTTGAATTGCTTTGTTTCAGTAAAGTTTGTTGGGAAGAGGTGATCGTCATTACTATATGCATTTAATACAATGCTCGCTGTTGCCTACTGAATCAAACTAAACTCCTCAGCCTCATTCGAGACCCTACAAAATGATCCTAGCCAATTTCTCTAGCCTTTTACCACAAATCCCTCTGCCTGAAGTGCCATTCCCCCTTCTCTTTGTTCCCCAATCCTTCCCTGCCTTCAATACTCAGATTAAAAGCCAACTCACCCCAGCATGCTTCTCAGATTCTCCCAGGGGAAAGGATCTCTCTTCTTCCTTTTGATTTCCATAGGACTTAACCATACCCTCTCACAACGAATTTACAAAAACACTACATTTTGTCCTAAATAATTTATTATTATTTATTTCCTCACTGCACACTGAGCTTCCTAAGGGAAGATATCATGTCACCCATACTTTTGGAACCCTGAAATTACCTATGAAATAACTTGTCACATAGAAGGAGTTCAAAAAATCCAATGGATGAATGAAAGCTATAGTGTCTATAAGCATACTTGATGCATAGAAAGGGAGAACAAGTACACAACAGGACCCTTTGGTGTAGCAAGGAAGAAGCAGTCACGGGGTGGGGCCAGGAGAAATTACTTTGCTTGTGAGGGAAACTAGAGGAATATTGTGAACCCAGAAATATAATCAAGAAAATGTGCTGCAGTGCAAGTTGATTAGCCAATATTAGGGCAGCAATGAATTACGTTTATTATTCCACGTGAACGGTTTCCCCCAATATGTCCCTATTTGCAGTCCTCATTTTCAATAAATGTTTTATTATGAACCCTACTTAAATAAAATACTCATAAAATCTCAAGACTGAAAAGGACCTTAAAGTTCATCTAGTCTTGAGGTCCAGTCTATGTTTTAGAAGACTGGATGACATCCCTGTTGAGTGGTCATCTATTCTCTGCTGAGATATCTCCTATGGCAGGCAGAATTCTAAAAATAACCTCCAAGATTACATATCCCATATCCCTGACCCCCGTATCTTATGTGGGAGTATATGGCACAGTTGATCTCAAAAAGGGAAGACTGTCTGAGTGGATCTAATCTAATCACATGAGCCCTTAAAAGCTGAGAACTCTCTCCAGCTGGTGGCAGAAGGAGGAGTCAGAGATTCATAGCATGAGACGTACTCAGTGCTGGCTTTCAAGATGGCAGGGACCACAAATCAAGGAATGTAGGTAGCTTTTAGAAACTAAGAACAATCCCTACCTGACAAGCCACCACAGAATGAGGACCTGCCCTACAACCTCATGGAACTGAATTCTGCCAACAACCTGAGTGAACCTAAAGCAGATTCTCCCCACAGAGCCTCTAGCTAAAAGCCCAGGCTGGCCACATCTTGATGTCCAACCTTGTGAGACTCTACATAGAGTAACCTGCTAAGCCTGCCTGGACTTCCAACCCACATAACTGAGATATAAGTGGGTATTGTTTTAAGTTGCTAAATTTTTGGTAATCTGTGGTAATGTGGCAGAAGTAGAAAACAAATACACTTCCACTGACATGAAGTGATTACTAAACTTCTCCAGTGGCAGCCTCTTCTATCTTTGGAGCACTCTGATTAGTAGAAAGTTCTTTTTCAATTCAACAAATTATTCCTTCGTATAACATGCATTGATCCTACCCTTATCATTTGGTTCACTTGGTGCAAATTCAATCTTTCCACATGACAGCCTTTCAAAAATTAAAGACGTTTGTCATGTCACATCCTTAGTCTCTTACAGCCTGCTTTATATTATATGGTTTTGAGTGTGTTTGCCATCCTGTTCATCACCCTATGCGCATGGCCTCATTTATCCAAGTGACCAAGGAAGTGAGGCACTCTTGAAGAATATGGTATCAATGCACCCTTTGTTTGTTGGCACTACACCACCTCTGAATGTCTTAGGTCAGCACCACCAACTTTCTCCAGCTTGAAGCCTAGGTCCAATGTGCATGGATATCTGGTATTGCAAGATGAATTACCTTTTAGCTTTCAAAGAGAAAGTGCCTTGATATCTTTGGGTCAGCCACTGTTTTATCATGACTGGTAGAAAAAAAATGGTCCAGAAGGAGTCTGATTTTTCAGGCTCTTACTTGGCAGCCACCTAAATATATGTGCAGTTTATGAAGGAACATCCCTTCTGACAATGATGGAGTAACTGCTACCGAAGTAGCCCTCCCACTGTCAACAACCATAAAACCGGGAAATGAAATATATTAAGCAACTTTCTTCAGACACTGAACAACAGACAGCACTGGACTGTGAATGATCCTTGAGAGAAAGAAATACAGGGGGTGTACAGTCAGGGCCCTAGCAATTAAGGAGGTAGATTTGGAAGAAGCAATAACTGGTAACTGGAACACAGGCTGAACCTCCTGCTTGCCCAAGCTTTCAGCCTGAAGGCATTTTTCAGACTGCAATGCAGGAAGATGGAGACCAAGCAGAAGCATAGCAGTCTGGCTGAGCTGAGGAGGTAGGGATCAGAGTTTGGAGCTGGTGGGCTAGCCAGAATTCAGAGGGCAGGGTACCACAGAGGAGGGAGCAGCACAGAAAAAGAGGGCCATGATTCTGTATTAGGGGTTCCCTTAAGCATTTGGCTGAATATTGAGCTGGGCATGTGCAGAGAAAGAATCCACAAGGTCTACTCAGAATGGTTCTGAAAGACATAAGGAGCTCCAACTAACCAGAGTGGATTGAGCTTACTGCAAATTCATTTGAGCTGCTAGAAAGTCCATACCTTAGGAGTAGTACTACTCTATCTCTAGAGGGAGGTCTATTTTAGACCCACTTGTAGTGGGTTGAATGGTGGTCTCAAGAAAGATCAGTTTATTTCCTAACCATTAGAACTTGTGAATGTGACCTTATTTGGAAAAAGACTTTTTGCAGATGTAATGGAGTTCAAGATCTTGAGATGAGATTATCCTGGAATATCTGGGTGGGCCCTAAATCCAATGACAGTATTCTTATAAGAGAGAGAAGAGAAG
This sequence comes from Mirounga leonina, assembly GCF_011800145.1. Taxonomy (NCBI): domain Eukaryota; kingdom Metazoa; phylum Chordata; class Mammalia; order Carnivora; family Phocidae; genus Mirounga; species Mirounga leonina. Next base: position 4,106,304 of record NW_023270305.1, read on the forward strand.
ACACAGAAACAGAGGAGAAGGCCAAGAGAAGATAAAGATGGAGACTGGAGTTATGCATCCACAAGCCAAGGGATGCCTAGAGCCACCAGAAGCTAGAAGAGACAAGGAAGTTTCTCCCCTAAAGTCTCCTAAGGGAGTGCAACCCTGCTAACAGCTTGATTTCAGACTCTGGGCTCCAGAATTGTGAGAGAATACATTTCTGTTGTTTTCAGTCACCAAATTTGTTGTAATTTGTTCAAGCAGACCTAGGAAAATAATATATCACCCTAACAAAACTGAAAACCAAACATCAAGAGGGTCAAGCTGACCCACTAGTAATATGCCACCTGAAACTCAACATTCTTTAAAAGAAGACAATAATATTCAGACTTTCAACCATGTAACATTTATCATATCCAGCATATGATAAAAAATTAGACATGCAAAGGAGCAAGAAAATGTGACCCATCACAAGAAGAAGAAGGGGGGGGAGGAGGAAGAGAAGGAGGAGAAGAGAAGGTGAAGAAGGAGGAGAAAGAGGGAGGAAGGAAGGAAGGAAGGAAGGAAGGAAGGAAGGAAGGAAGGAAGGAAGGAAAGAAGGAAGGAAGGAAGGAAGGAAGGAAGGAAGGAAGGAAGGAAGGAAGGAAGGAAGGAAAGAAGGAAGGAAAGTGGGGGAGGGAGGGAGCGAGAATGGAAGGGAGAAAGAAAGAAAGGCATGTTGGATTTTGCAGACAAGACTACAAAACAGTGGTTTTAAATATGTTTAAGGATTTAAAGAAAAGGATACACACAATAATTGAACAAAGAATCTCAGTAGTGAAATGAAAGTAATAATAAAGAACCCAATGGAAATTCTATAACTAAAAAATACAGTGTTTTATTTTATTTTTAAAGATTTTATTTATTTGAGAGAGAAAGAGAGTGAGTGAGAGAGTACAAGCCAGGGGGAGGGGCAGAGGGAGAAGCAGACTCCCCGCTGAGCAGGGAGCCCTACGCAGGACTGGATCCCAGGATCCTGGGATCATGACCTGAGCTGAAGGCAGACACTAAACCAACTGAGCCACCCAGGAGCCCAAGAAATACAGTATTTTAGAAGAAGTTTAGAAATTGCTAAATTTTATGTACATTATCTCATTTAAGAAGCACCATGACACACTGGAAACATCATAAGGCTTGGCACTCAACTTCTAGCTTCACAACTTACTAGCCACGGAATTTTGAAGAACTTACCATGGTAGATAATGTATGTTTTTTCTGACCTGAACAGCATCCCACTTTCTCACACCTTTCTCATGGCTTTGCTTCTTGTCCCCTTTATAAACAAGGGTTCAAGTGAAAGTAGCCATCTCACATTCTTTACCACAGTACTTGGTCTGGAGAATGGTGACATTTGACCCAAACTGAGACAATTAGTGTCCTTCTCTTGGAATTTTTAAGCAAAATAAAAGAATAGGGTCAAGTTTCTCTTGGTCAGAAACTCCCCTATCTCTAATTCAGTAATGCTCTTCTCCCAGGTGCCTGATTGGCCTTACTCCTATTCTTCAATAGGCATTTTTTAAGTTGATCTACTTCTATTTATTAAAGCAGAAAGTGGCATAGTTTGAAGAGGTCTTGGTATAAATGTTCTTATGTTCCCTCTTTTGCAGTTAGGGATAGTAAAAACTCCAAGAGAAAGCTGTTTTTTTCAATTGTCTCCTGCTCTCATTCTGCCATACACATTATACTGTCACTCATTATTTTCCCAAAGGTCCATATTCTGTCATGCTTCTACACCTTTGCTTATGCTAAGGTCCACATAGAACTCCTTTCTTCCTCTTCTCCTCTTATCAAAATTCTATCTATTGCTTTAACATTCAGCCTAAAGATCATCTCCTCTGTGAAACCTTCCTGGGTCCTTCCAAGGCAGAGTGATTCTCTTCATCTCTCTACTCTAGAACTTTGAATGTATTACCATGTGCCTTGAATTAAAGCTCCTTCTGTTGATGTCTACCTGTCTTGCTTGGAGTCTGGGCTTTGGGGGTGGGGAAAGGGGGCAAAAATTGTGTCTTTATTCATCTTTGAAACACTCACTGATCCTGCCTAGTGAAACCATGCACATATAATGATTAATCAATATTTATTTAATTCAATCAAATTTTGTATTAGTAAAGACTTATCTCAAATAATTTTATTTATGCACATATTAAAACTGTAAAGAAAGTTTGAAAGAACTGGGATTGATTTTCTGGGTATAGTACTGGCTTTGAGTGTAGCTGGCACATAGTGGGTAGACAATGTACACTTGTTAAATTGAATAGCATGACCTGGACCACAGCTGGTAATCAGAAGAATCAAGTCTCTGGATGCCCTTTCTTCATATTGGATACACTCCTTCTCATTTATACTCTTTTCTTTGTACTCCAGTAAAACCCAGTCTTTGTAATATCGCATTTCAATGATGCTCCCTCCAGCCCCTTCCCCTTTTCTCCCCGACTCCAACCCCAGTATAACACCTAGTATCTGTATGAGAAGACTCCCCTTTAATATTACTTTTCAGACAACTCTCAGGGTGCATAGTGGGGGATTCAGATTGCAAAACTTGAATATGAGAGGCATGGAAGTTCATGGAGAGCTATTTTCTGCTGAATTCCATTAGTCATAGCCAAGGTTGGGGGAGAAAGTTTTCATTTTTGTGAGTCACTGTTTATCTGTCTATAAATTTAGTAATGAAATGCTTATGCCACAGGGATATGAAGAAATTTCATTTTGGCTTATAAAATCCTCAGGGCATGTTTGGATACAAAGTGCAATAACACTATAAAATATTGCCCTGATATTGCTATCTCCAGGCCTGAAACTCATTTCTGCAATATGAGAAGCAAAGAAGATTTATGGGAAAGATAAGGAGTTAGCTTTTCTCAAGTATTTAAATGAGGTTTTCTTTAAATAGTCATTGTCTGCTAGTGTCCTGTTGTTTGGGACTGAGAAAGAATATTTGTCAGTAGCTCTAGCAACTTATCTATTGGTAGTCAGGATAATACTTTAGTAGGAGTAAAAACAGTGACAATTTATTAAGCATCACTACAAGACCACTTTCTACCACCATTATCCTAAATCTTCACAACATCTTTGTAGAGTAGGTGTTATTAGTACTTCATAGATAAGGAAATTGAGGTTCAGAGAAGTTGATCAAATTTCCTCAAGTCACATAGCAAGTAGTGGAAGAGCTGGAATTCATCACCAGATCCTCCTGACCCCAAAATTTTTTGCTTTCTCCATTACTAATCTATAAAAGACCAAGTAAAATAGATCCCTAACCTACTATTCACAATCTGATTTCCAGTTCCAATCCTCAGAAACATCTGGCAACTCCTCATTGTCTTTAGAGAAAAAAAAGTTTAAAGTTAAATACAGATGGGAGAAAGATGATCCCAGCACATGGTGTAGATATGTTGGAAGCCACTTTGGGCCTAGGTTTGCGTGCTTTGGGGAAAAGTCTAGGCCTGTAATTTTAATGCGAAGTGACAGTATTAGGAAGTAAGTGTGGTTCTCCTTTGTTTATATAAAACCCTACCGATAATGGGATCACCCTTTCTCCTGTGCCTCTCAAAACCTTGCTAAATGAGAGTAAAGGCACAAAAGAGCTATAAATCTACAAGGGCAAACTGAATAGAAAAGGAAATATCAACATGTAAAATACTTCAAAAAATTGGGAGGCACAAAGCAAATGGAGGAGTGGCGACTGCCTTAGCAGAATGAAGGAACCCAGTAAATTCTGCAGAAAAGAATGCTGACGAGAGGCCAGCCTTTGGAGGAAGCAGTCCTGGAGTAGGCAAGGGTGAGACACATGGATGTAAATATCAAAACCTGGCAGAAGACTCCTGCTCAATCCCCAGGTACCTCTTCTCATCTCTGAGCATCCAGGCAACAACCACCCCATCCCACACAAGCCCCCCAAGGAGGTTGGAAATTTGTCTTCTGAAGAAATAAAACCATGAAGATTCCATATTTGAAGACAACAGACAGAGCTAAAGCAAGGATGAAGCACAAGGGCTGAAAATAGAAGCATTAAGAGATAGCCACCACTCAGCCCTCTTGTCCTGCCCTGCTACCTAAACATTAGCAGCCTGACCTGCGCACCACCCCCAAGCGCAGAGATTACTGTGAGGAGGAAACTGGATGCTCCCTCAGAAGAGACTTGTGGGTCCTGACTTGAGGAGATTTCCCAAAAAAAGGGACAACTTGTCACCAAACTACTTTATAGGGAAGCTTATTAGAGGGAGTTATGCCCACTCAGAGATCTAGATTGTGTTTTTAATCATGTAATTCTTAATTTTTTGATTCATAGATGTGAATAGTCAGGGTGGGGGGAATACTAGATATGTGAAAATGGCCTCTATGTGAAAGACAGAGATCCCCCACCCCCCAAAAAAAGGTAGGAATCTAGAAGACATAGAAGAAGGAATAAAAAATATATTTTTTGAGAAAATATGATTAATATCTTCAGAGAAAGAAGAGAACACATCCTATTGAACAAGATGCTATAGAAAGGTAAAATCCAGAAAGCAAGAAAATTGCTTTTTAAATTTTTTGATAGCCAGAATTTTTTAATTCAATAAAAGTGTTGAAAGATAGGAAATCTCTCTGCAAGTAGATATAAAAGAAAGAGAGGAAGCAAGTAAATTAGATAATGAATCCAAGACATCCAACACCTAATCAAAGTGAGAGGGAAAAAAAAGAAAAACAAGTAAAATAGAAGAGAAAAATATATCAAAGAAATAATGCAAGAAATTTTCCCATAAATGAAATACATGTACACAAGTCTCCACCAAGTGCCCAGCAAATGCCCAGCACAATGAATGAAAACACCATTTTAAATTATAGCAAACTGATACTCAGAACCCCAGGGATTACTATATGATCTTCAGGGCTTGCAGAAAAAAAAGCAATTTACACTCAAGGAACAAGAAGTAAAATGGCATCAGCTTTATAAATCTAGCCTACAGTGAAACAATGCTTTCAAAAATAAGAGGGAAAATTATTTTAAACTAAAAATCTCTACTTAGTCAATTAATCAAGTGGAAGGCTAGATTAAATATATTTCTTGATTTGCAAAGATCAAAGTATTTTTCTCCCAAGAATTTTTTTCCCAAGAAGGTATTAGAAGTTGTGCTCATACAATCAAACATGGCACAGACAATGAGCTATCCACCGGAAATCAGAATCTCCCTACCATCCATAGGCTTTTTCCCGGAAACCTGCTATCCAGTCAGAAACTACATTTCTCAGCCCCCTTGGTGTCTGGATTTGGCCATGGAACTAGTTCTCAACAATAGAATGGGGGCTGAAATGAAGTATGTTATTTCTGGGCCAAAGTGGTTAAGAAGTAGAGGTTTCTTCTGTGTCCTCTCTTTCCCCATTCTCCAGCTAAAAGCAGAGAACACCAAAGCTCTAGGGTAATGTGGAGCCATAAGATGGAAGAGAAGATAAGTGTAAGTGGAAAATAAAATGTCATTAAGTCACTGAAATGCTGGCGTTTACTTATGACAGCAGCATTACCCTACGTGGTAGCTAGTCTCAACGATGGCTGCCAACGAGTCCTTCCACATCTCTAAACACATGCTGCTCCTCATTATCAAGAGAGGATGTCTGATTCTTCTTCCTGGAATCTGTGCTTGCCTTAGTGACTTCTTTGAATGCAGCAAAAGTGCTGTTCTAGGACCTCTAAAGCAAGATAATAAGACTTGCAGTTTCCCTGTGGGCATCTAGAAAAAGCTCATTCTTGGGATGTGTCCTCACAAAACCCAGCCACCATGCTGTGAAAAGCCCAAGTCACATGGAGAAGCCATGCACAGGTGCTCTGGTTAACTGCTCAAGCTGAGCTCTCAGCCAACAGGCAGCATCAACTGCCAGCTAGTGAAGGAAACAGAACAACCCAGTCCTAAGATGACTTCCAATAACCCAGCTCCCTAGTCACTACCACATGGAGCAGACCCTGCTAACCCTCTGAACAGTGGTGGATAACACACTGTTTCAAGCCAGTGAGGTTTGTCATGCAGCAATAGGTAACTGGAACACTTACATAACATGGCAAGGAGGTGAACCAAGAAGAGGAAGACATGGAGTCCAGGAAGTAAGAATAACTGCTATCGATGGTTCTAGGCTGAGAGCAGTGCAGCAGAGCTGGAGAACAACTGGTCACCTCCAGAATGGGAGAGTGAGGACTTCAGGACAGAGAGCTTGAGGCAAAACAGATTTGATGAGTCTTCTGATATAATTGAACACTTGGAAAAAAATATTAGACAGCCTATGATGTTGGATTGAATGCATGAGGAAAAAATACGAAAAGATATGTAGACAACCAAGCAAATGAAAAATGAGGCAATTACTTGTCCAAGGAAAATAAAAATTAAATGAGAAAGAAAATACGATCATCATAAATAATGGAACCCTAGGTTAGAAGTCAGATCTCCATTCTATTTCTAGGCTACCACAAACTCTGTCTCTCTATATGGTTTTTCCCCCATGCTCCCCATCCTGTCTCCATCCCTCACTCCCGACGGCTTGACTTGATCACTGAATTGGCCAGTTTCCATCCAGGATGCTGACTAGTCATGGACACCATGCTAAAGGTCATGTGCATCCATATGGACACTTCGTTTTGTGCCTCTTTCCAAGTGGCTGCGTGGGTGAAAGACCCAGACTGTGAGGTAGCAGGAAACAGATAAGCAGGGTTCCTTTAATATTAGGGCTGTGTCATCTTTGGAATTTATGATGGCAGAAAAATTTCATTAATTTTTTTTAAATTAAGATATAAGACTGTAATCTAAAAGCCCTATAGTCTGGAATATAATGATTCAAAAAATGAGTTTTGTCAAAGGCAGAGGTAAAACTATGGTGAGAGGCTGGCAAAGCTTCAGAATGAGTATATTTGCAGAAAACTATTATTTAGAGAGGGAACAGCAGAAACAGAAAAAAATAGCTCCAGTTTTGAAAACAGATTTTTGTTCTATAGTCAAAGAAGGAAAGATGGGATGAAACGCTCTCCTCCAGGAAACACTACCAGTCCTACCCATGATAAAGGAAACATGAGGACAATTTCAGGAGTGTGTCAAAATTTTTAAACAGATTTGGGACAGCCTGCACAAAGTAGGGTACCGAAAGAGACATGGAGCACTAGAAACACACCCCACCACTGGCGACATAGAAGGGGTAAAAAGGAAAGCTAAGTTGCATTACAGTGGAGTAAGATAGACAAAGTCTGTACAACTAAAAAGCTGAGATAAGGCAAGATTTTGGAGAAGGGTAGATAACAAGGATAAATTGTTTCTCTCTGAGCCCCTGGAGCATAGACAATAGAACAACTGCAGTTTCAATTCAGAAATCTATTGAGGACAGGAGTCTTCTCTATATAACTGCCTTAGAGGGTGTGGAACTGTAATTGTCGGTGTCCACATCTAGAAGCTGGCCAGGTACCTAACTAACTAAAGCTAGTCATGCGCTCAATGTATATTTCCTATATGAATAAGTAATATATGAATGGCTGCCATTTTGACTTCCGAATCTCATGATTCATTTGAGACCACTTGAATACAAAAAAAAAAAAAAAAAAATCAAAGGCAGTCAAGAACTGCAGGATTAATTCTGCAGTAGTGTGTGGAAGTTAGTGTGTTCACTACCATATAGCCCGGCACACTTAGACATCTCAAGTCTACTGATGATCTAAAGCCAGTTTCTGGCATTAACCACACAATCTTCTATGAAATTCTCAGGGTAGGTAACTGAAAATGTTAGCCACAGCCCCGTGAGTAGTTGAACTAATTAAAGATCCTTTTAAACATCATACAATAGGGTAGAATTTACATGTAAATTGTAGATGTTAATCACCTTATTAATAGGATACTATTTTGAGTGTGTGTTTTGCTAGGAGTTATCTTACAAATATCCCAGAGCAGAATAAAATTGCTCATTTTCAGAGGTTTAAATTTCTCACAGGTAGATCTCTGGGGAGCATAACTGGTGTGGGAGGGATAAAAGCTATTTTCAACTCTCTAACGAAAAAGATATGGATTGGAATGTTCCATTATAATTCCCATATTAATATCTCCTACCAACATATAGAATGGCCCATACATTTAATACCACCAAGTAGAATGTTGTTACAAAATTAGTCTAACACATTGAGCCTCCTCCCCTGAGCATACACTGCATAAACTCTGGTTTGCACTATAATACCTTCATCCAGTGGAAAGAAAAGGTTTTCATACATCACACATTTCATTAGTCTCTTTAATTCCTCTTAATTTCCTGATTTTTAAAAAATCTAACAGAAGTGTTTCCTATTAAGACTTTTCTTATATTTTACAGTAACAGTTTTCATGCCTTTTAAAAGAAATTGATAATAAACTGCTTCATTTACAGAAAATACACCAAAATTTTGTAAAGTCAAACTTATTTCCTTGAACTTGGTGATAAATTTGGGGATCACTCCTCTGGACATTAATCCCAAAGAGATAATCCTAAATTAAGAAAAACAAGTCCTTATCATGAGTTATTGCTACAACATCATTTAACCTGGGCAAAAATGGAATACAACCCAAATGTCTAACAGCTGCGTAATGCACAAGTAAATCATGGTGCACATGCTTCAAAAAAATATTACACAGTCACGAAAAGAAACGCTTGTATAAGTAGTAATAATAGGAGGGAATGAATATGCTACAATTTCAATGGAAAAAGAAAGGTATAAAATGGTTCACAAACAGCATCATGACAACTCTTTTCAAAAACATTGTGTGCAATAAAACAGACTGGAAAGAGATATACTGCAATTTTAAAGTGTCTACTTGGGTGATAAGATTATGGGTAACTTTTCTTTTTTCTCTCTTCCTTTTTTTATTCCCTTTCTTCTGATTGATTTTAAATGACCTTTTTTCGCACTGCAATTCTTACATTGTTAAACTAGCAAGAACACTTGTTAGTCCACTGAAAATGTCGGGCACAAAATGCATGAGCAGTTTTGCATCTTGGAAGGCTAAAATAAAATTGATAACCACGATATTACTATTAACAATAATGGGGTATCTCACACTGAGTATCATGCTTTTAACTTTCCAAAGTATTTTTTTAATCTTTCAATTCCTTATAGTCTTACAACATCTCTCTAAAGCAGATTAAGTTGTTTTACCACTGTTTTTATTCAGCGTAAACTTACCGAGCACATCATGTATCAGTCCCTGTGTTGTGTGTAGGGAATAAAAGAAAATAAGTCATGGTTCATGAATTTGAAATGCTCGCCGGCAAGAAGAAGCAAACGGAGAAACAGACATTCCTGGCGGTGGGGGAGGTGGACATGGAAGGGATGAAACCCGCCCAAGGGAAGCAGGGGCATCTGAGCCTGGTCTCCAGGTGGGAGTGGGAGTTTGACAGCTGGAGGATGAGGACACAGGAGTGCATTCATCCTCAACCTGGACGTGACCCAGAGGAGATGACAGACCACACTGCCCGGGAGGGCGACCTACAAGTGGTGTGTGTGTGGAAAGCAGTGGGGACACAGAAGAAACGGGAGGTCCAAAGTCAAGTGACACCCAGCTCAACGGTCAGGGCTGGGATCTGACCAACAACCTTGGGCTTTCTCTATTGATCTCAAGGGAAAAAAAAAAAATTTGGAATAAAAAAAAAAAGCCTGATTCATGACTCTGCTCTATAAGGATCACCTTGCAAAGTCTGCTTTCATGTTCACATAAAAGTGTTCCTCACAGGTTGTATGGAACTAATGGAATAACAGGTATGATCTTAAAGTCCTTTGTGAACTCCAAAAATGTAAGGTGCCATTAACACTCTTCTTCCTAGTTTGACAGGGAACCACAACTTTCCTTTTAAAAGTTGCATAGCCATGGCAAATTTCCCAGCAGTACTATGGTTCTTAAGCTTTCCTGGATACTAGAAACACCTGATGCCCAGCTGCACCCTTATTTTTTAACAGAAACTCCAGAGATGTGGTCCAGGTGTGGATCAATTTAAAACTTACCCAAGGGATTCCAATCTACAGTCAAGTTTAAGTTCTAGCGTTTGAGTACCTGGCCACTCAGAGTGTGGTCCAAGAACTAGCAGCATCAACATCACTCAAGTGCTTGTAGAGATGCAGACTCTCAGTCCCCACCCAGACCTGCCATGTGAGAACCTTCCTTTTAACAAGCTCTCCAGCTGATTGGCGTACACTGAAGTTTGAGAAGCACTGTTCTAGCCAGATTCATTCATTCAGCAAATATTCTGTTTCTACTCTCAGTTGGCTGTCAGAATTCAAAAGAGAATTTGTCCCAGTCCCTCTCTCAAAGAGGCTCACTAGTAAGCAAGGTAGGCAAGCACATGGGCTACTGAGGGGCACCTTTCTCCGAGAGGATGGGGATAGTGAGCTGCAATCGGGGAAGGCTTCTTGGAAGAGGGAATGTAGGTATGGAACAGCCAGATACTGCAGAGCTCCGTGGAGACCATGTTAGAGGCGGAGGCTTGCAGTTTGCAGGTTTGAAGTTTAGGGAGGAGGTCCAGATTGGTGACATAATGTGTGTGAAAATGCTCTGTAAACTGTAAATCATTATGCAAACGAGAGCATGTTATTTCTCACAGGTTCTAGTGGTCTTTCACATAATAAAGTTTTCGGGGAATTAAACTAAACTGAACTGTAGCCAAAGGAAATCATTAAATCAAAACGGATATTCAGCTATGTACTGAAGTCCACTGAAAATAATTCCCAGTGCTGCTGATAGAAACCACACTCTGCTCAGACTACCCGATAAGGGTAACCATCCTGTTCTGCCCAGGACAGTCTTAGTTACACCTGTCATCCCAGCATGACCTTTATTTATCATACCTGCACTCATTCTCAAAAGTGTCCTGCTTTGGATGATTAATATATATGGTCCTCCTGTGTCGGACCCATTAGGGCATCAAAAAAAAATAAATGAGATTTATTCATTTTTCATTTCAGAGCTACTCCAGCAGGGTCAGTATCCAGATTTGTGTCGACTCAGCCCCAAATCTGAGTAGTCTCTTGGCTCCAACCAGCCCCAGGAGCCCCAGACATTATGCATGTCTCGCTCCAGTGTCCTTAATCCAACAGGCCCGAGTGAGAAGCAGCAAAGCCTTCCAGGTGAGCAAAATTTGCAGGTGGCGAAGGTCATTGATTTGGCCACTAGTTCTTGCAAGGTGAGGGAAGGGACAATACGAATCACAACAATGCCCTGTTCAGACAAGCCTCCACGTGTACCCAGGATCCTTGCCATGTCTGTCCCCTTCACCAGAGACCCCAGCTGCCACCATCCAGCACGTGGTCAGTTCCACAGTCATGTCTACAAACTCGGTTTCCAAGGAAGCCAATGATAGTGCTCATGGGGTCATCAAAAGGAATAATTTCCTAATGTTTGTGAGAACTTATTTCTGATGTCTGAACTGCCAGTAACCTCCCCACAGTTATCTCTGGGAAGGGACCTGGGAAGGGGGTGGCCATTTATTGAGCACATCCTACACACAAGGTATCCTGCAGGGCATTTCACATTCATTATCTCAATGGACATGTGTCCAATGGACCAGGCTTGCCATCTTACATGCGAGGATAATGACACCGGGGAAGGTTAAATTGCCCAAGGTCACAATTTAGTGTACTGTGACCTACTCTTGAACTGAGATCTGCCCCACGCTTTTTTATTTATGCCACATGGAAGACAGGTTATTCTATGACATCTGTAGGGGACAAAGGAGCAAAATCCGAAGGGTGCCCCTTTCACCCCGTGTTTTCACTCCCTTTATCCTGCCCTCCAAACCTCCATGTTTCCTAAGACAATCTCTAGCCACTCCTCTCTCACTGGGCATGTGGACACAGTACTTCTTTCTAGAATGACACTTTGCCCTAAGGAAAATCATCCCATTCAATTGTATCAATCCTCTAATTGGCTCAAATAATTGTGTGTCACCATCTGCCCTTTCAAGGTGCTGGCAGATTCTTCTAATGCAGACTTGTCTAAAAATGTTCGAACTATATTTTATCTTTCCTCCTTGAAGTCAGTGTGTTTACTCAAAGCCCAGGCACTGCCAGAAGTAAAACAAAATCCATCTTCAGCTTTCCTAAATCTGTGTTCCCAATAGCCTGGCAGAATATAAAATATTCCTAAACATCTTTCAAATGTAACCAAATTATCATATAGAATGTAGAATTCAATTCAAACCAGTTCAGTGACAAACCATGTTCCACCCACTGTTTCAGAGGGTGGGAATCAAAAATGAATGAGCCAGGGCACCTGGGTGGCTCAGTCGGGTAAGCGTCTGCCTTCAGCTCAGGTCATGATGTCAGGGTCCTGGGATGGAGCCCTGCATTGGGCTCCCTGCTCGGGGGGGGAAGTCTGCTTCTCCCTCTGCCTACCACTCCCCCTGCTTATGCTTGCTCTCTCACTCTGTCAAATAAATAAATAAAAATCTTTAAAAAAATGAATGAGCCATGTCCCTGGCCATCTATACAAATTAGATAGAGGAGATTAAAACATGCACAGAACTAAATATTGTATAGGCCTTTCTGGAAATTGGAATTGACCCTTATCATAGTACCTGACACGCTAAATGACATTTGTTTACCTGCATTTTTCTTTCCCTGCACTGAGCTTCCTAAGAACTGGGAACGTGTCCTAATTTTTCTTTTACATTCCAGTACCAGACTGCAGGATTGATTCATAACGTTGACTCAATAAGGATGTGTTTAGCTGGATTGAATCACCTTAAACTTGAAGTTGATGGCAATAAAAAATTGGCAACCTATGAGAGGTCACCATTTTAAGTAAACCTTGAAGGAAAGTGGAGGTTTCAACTATTGAGAGATGGTAAAGTGATTATTCCCGAGAGTGGGAATAGAGAGAGAAAAGATAAGGAGGTGGGGTTATGTTCATTGCTGGAGCTCAGCCCTGCTGAAACTCTCTGACACCCTCAAGGCCCAGCGAGGTTTTCAGCCTGAAGGAGCTCATGGGTCAGAGAGCCCACCCTGCAGATGCCAGGATGGAGTCTGGTGGGGGCAGGAGGGAGAGGACATACAGAATTCTGTCTGCAAGGGACCTTGGAGGCGGCTGATGCTCCTCAGGTCCCTTCTAACAAGGTTCCTGGAGAGTCACAGCCTGGGAGGAGCCTAAGGGACACTTGCCCCCACTCCGGGGAGGTCTACCTGCCAGGCACCCTCGGTAGCTATAGTCCTGAGGCCAATATCCACTCCTTGGTCTGTCTGGTCTTCCCCACCTTCCCCTGCTGCCGGTCCCACCAGGAGGCAGGCTCTACCAGGAACGAAGCTTCCTTCCTTGTCTCCCCTAACCTGCCCTCAGCACAGGCTGAAGTCCCTTCAGCCCTGAGAGCCTGGCGTTATCACACCTGGCATCAGGTAGCCTCTCAGCAGAGAGCTGCTCTATCCCTAGCTTATTCCCTGATGGACTACACCAGTGATAACTAAATCCCCGTCCTTGGAGCCCAGGGAGGGCTCACTGCACAATGCCAGGGACTATACGGTTCCAGTTCCTACCCCCAGAAATTCTGATTAAGTGGTGCAGATGTGTTGCAAAGGAATCTGCATTTGTAACAAGCTCTCAGGAGAAACAGCCCGGTTTGGAAGCCACCATTCCTGCCACAGCTACTGCATTTGTTCCAAGCCCCTTGACTGGGTAGGAAACACCACCCTTGGGACAGCTCAGCATCCTACAACATCATGTTGGAGAGATGCTCCCCCCGCCCCCACTGTACTGGGCACCCCGGCCTCATTGCTCAGCAAATGCAGAACCCCTGCCCCAGCCTGACTTACCATTAGCCTGGACGCATCATTCTCTGGCATTCTGCTCTTCTTCAACTGCTCAGGGCTAAGCTCTGTCCCCCATGGAACTTCCCTTTTATCTTCTGATGACCAGCCTGGCAGCCCAAAGCCCACCGCATCATGCTGCCCTCTTCCCCTCCTCCCTGCAAAAGTACACAGCATCATCCCAATTGTGCCCCCCCAGATCCCCCAAGAAGTCAGCTCAGATTCATCTGACGGTGACATTCTTGGGTGTCTTCTTCTGAGGCTGAGAACAGATAAAATGAAAGTCACTGCCTATCTGTCACAGTGCTTGGTACACAGCAGATCTCCACCACACATCATGTGCATCTGCATCGAGGGAAGGCAGAAGAGCCCCCAGCAGGTCTCCGGGATGGCTAGAATCACTGGGACACTAATAATGACAGTAGCCACTCATATTTATGTTGATGTACTATGTGCCAAGCATTGTTTGAAGACTTTTATGTGTATTAGCTTGTTTAATCCTAATGACTATCTCGGCTGAGTACCACTGTGATTCCAATTTACAAATGAAGAAACCGAGGCCCAGAGGGGGGAAGTAACTTATTCAGGATCACTGAGCAGATGTGTGGCCAAGTCCGGATTTCAATACAGAGAGTCTCAGGGCCAGACTGCCTGAGTCACCACCCTGCAGTGCTGCCCTCCAAGGTCACAGGCCCCCTCCAAATCAGGGGACATCTGCTCTGGCCTTGTCCACCTGCCCATGTCACAGCCCAGAGGGAAATACTTCTAAAATAATTGCTCTGGGCTGTCGGAAGATTTTGTTGCTTCTTCAAGATGACAGACGCCCTCGGGTGCTGGGAATAATGTTCACAACCTTGAATTGACAGGGCTGAATTTAATATTGTGAGAAGGAACAATCTGCCAGGGACCCTGGAGCTCCTTTCTGCTTTCCAAGAGGCAGAGAAGCAGATGCTGATATTATAAGAAAATCACTCCTTAAGACAAACCAAGTATGAAATGTTTCAAGGGCTCAGAAGAAAAAGTCTGCCACCACCCCCTTGATTTTCTCTCCAGCAAAGCGGTGTGCAAAGTTAAGGCCCCTCCTCTCCATCCCAAGGAAACTGGTGGAGACACACTGGAATTTTCAGAAAGATTCTTGTCCAAAAAAACAGGGAAAATAACAACAGATTTAAAAAAAAAAAAAAAAGCCTCTGCTTGAATACACAAAGTCCAAGTTTCTAACCCTATAACTTTCATTCTTTTGTTTAGAAAAATAACATGATGCCGAATACTTTAATAAATTATAAACTGTTTCTCTTCTCTCTCTAGCTGGACCCACAAACTTGCTCTTCTGCCAAATAAACTAGGACAGATTCAGCTCAGTTCCACATTTTCCCAGTATCTGTCCAGGTGCCAGCCCCCAAGCCTGGTCTATGGTCTATGAGATAAGTCAGAAGTTTCTGGGCACAAAAGGGATGTTCCTCTCACTTTCATTCATTCATTTCGTATTTCTCCCTATTCCTTTCTCCTCATTTCTCCTAGTCCGAAAGCTGCCTCTCTGATGGACGAACTATTCTTTACACACTACCTATAATCAGCAAACATTACAACCTTCCAGTGCATGACTTTGAATTACAATAGTCCTCCCTGATCCACAGCAGATATGTTCCAAGACCCCTAGTGGGTGCCTGAAACCTCAGGCAGTACCAAACCCTATGTATACTGTGGTTTTTCCTATATGCCTCTGATACAGTTTAATTTATAAATTAAGCACAGTAAGAGATCAGTAACAATAACTAATAATAAAATGCAACAATCATAACAAACTGTCATCAAAGTTATGTGAATGTGGTCTCTCCCTCTCTCGCAAGCCAAATATTTCATTGTCCTATACTCGCCCTTCTTGTGATGGTGTGATGATAAAAGGCCTATGTGATGAGACCAAGTGGGGTGAGGCAGGCAGGCATGTGAGGTAGTATTAGTCTACTATTGACCTTCGGCCGAAGGGCCAGGAGGAGTATGAGCTTCTGATGGCAGTTGATGGGGGGAGGTGACTGAAACTGGAAAGTGAAACCACAGATGGGGTGCTGCTATAAACAGTGTGACCCCAACCTGCTGGATTTCAAGCTTCCCTACAGGTCCCCAGAAACGAAGAAGCTCGGATCCTATTCCTTATGCTCTTTCTCCCAACAAGATACTAGTCTGGGCAAGTTGCTTTATCCTCCCTTTAACGGATTTGAAAATCAAAGAAAAACGTAAAGGAACACAGAAGTTCTTGGTTAGTGAAGGGGCGCGTCCGAGGTGACAGAGCAGGTCAGTGAAAGCTGGGGGCTCCCCCAGGCTGTCTGCCAGCAAAGCCCCTGCTCCCACTGCGCTCAGGGACTGGGCAGCGAGCCCTCTCCAGGAGCAAATGCCAGTGTGCTGGAGACTGTTGCAAGACCCTAACTCTTAGAAGCCAGTGGCTTTGTCCTCAGAGTGTCCTTGGGCGAGGTGACACCTAGCCTACCTAAAGCCAAGGAAAGAAAGGAGACAAATGAATGCACTTGGTTATTGCCATGTTGCAGAGAAAATGTACAAGTCATGGAAAGCAGTAAATCCAGCGCCAGGCTACTCTGGGGGACTCCAATTCCATTCGCTCCCCAGATCCCCATTCTAGACTTGCACACTGAGATGAGCTGCTATTTCTCTTCTAATGCGTATATTAAACACAGACACGCACGCGTGCGGGCGCGTGTGTGTGCTCGCGCGCGCGCGCACACGCACTGCGGTTGCTATGGGAACCATCCCTGGGAACTTGCCGTCTTTTATTCAATTAAAATTTCACCCTCACATCTTCTTGAAGTGGAACACACTTTCATTCACAAGAGGACAGTGACAAGAAGGTCCTCTGATGGGCTTCATTTCCAATGAGCAGGCTGCATTTCTGCAAATCCGATCATCTTCCCAGGGATTCACAGCATGGCCATCATGCAAGCAGTCCTAATTAATGTTCAGGCAAGCACACAAGCTCAGGTGTGGACCTGGGGGAGGGGGAGAGGGGCCTGGTGGCCACAGCTCCACGCGTCCCCTCGGCGACCCTCACAGAGTCACGCAACCTCCCTGAGCAGGAAGCAGCGACGGGTGGCAACTAGGAAGAAGGGGGCAGGGAATACCCCATCCATTCGGGGCTGCAGGAAGTCTGCCTTGGTGAGGGTTCTCAGAGGGGCTCCACTGAAGTCTCCCTCCCCACCCCTCCAAGGAGAACGAGGCTTGCAAATGAATCTTGTAAATACAATTGTAAATACAATCTTGTAAAATACAGTCTTGTAAAATACAATTAAGGTAAGACAGCCCACTATTTTGCAGCACCTCAGAGGAGTCCATTTGCAAACTTACCTGCTAATTGCTGAATAAGCAGATGTAAGGACGCACAGATGTGATCATTTAAAATCATTTCTATCCATTCATTAAAGCATTGGCGTAGAAGACCAGAGCTAGGTTCACGTCTCCTTTCCAGCACGACTGCCTGTGTGGAGCCGCAAATGACTTAAATTCCTCGAGCCACCAATTTCTCCTGTGGAAAACAGGGCTAATAATGCACATGGTGTAGACCCGGAGAACAATGTCAACGATAAATAAGGAACGGGAGAACCCGCCAGTTGCAAAACGTGCACCGTATTTGGTTTTGTTACAGTGATTGCCCACGAGGCAACACTTGCGTGCAACTTGCTTGCCCACCCAGGATGACTCCGGAAATCACGGCTCTTCTTTTTATAATTTGCATTGCTTTAAAAGTGTTTTTAGGGATCCAAGGGTGAATGACTAACAGCAGGGCCCATTTCCACAGGGGCAGGGAGACAGGCTGGAGTACCATGCTGGCCAAACGGGGCTGGGATCAAACCTTTCTTATCAAGTCGTCAAAGCAGAATGCCTGCCCAATGACTGTGGCTTCTACGCCAGTGTCGTCTGTATCTGAAAGGAAAGAAGCTTAATTGAAATGCCAAAATCGACAACCCCAGGATGGACTCCCAGGTAATTCTAGACTAGCCGGGGTTCAGGGCATAAAACCACTCTTTCTGCTACTTCACCCAGCCCTGCAACTAGGTAGAAGAATGAGCCATTGTCTGAAGAAGGTGGGAGATGCCACTTCGCAGAGGGCAGGAAAACAGTTGGTGGAAGGAGAGAGAGGGCGCAGCACCAGAGAGTCTGGTACAGATGATTGCAATCGTTACAATGTACTCCAAAACTGATTATTCTCCAAGGTTGATGCCTGACCGGCCTCCTTCGGGGTCAGCTTCTCTCAGGTCATAGGACGATAATGAATGTTGCAAAGAAATTGTGAAGGAGCTGGTGGTGAATATTAAATAAACATTGGTGACACATAATAAACTGCATTTCTAATTTCCATTCAGATGAAAATGGTCTGTGAAGACAAGAAGTGCGCAGGGCGTCTGGAAGGGCTGCCATTCTAATGACGGGGGTGATCGGGGCCGCTGCTCACTGAGAGCCCACCGTGGGCCAGACACCCCCAGGCACTTGACAGTCACTGTCCCACTTACCCTTGCAAAAGGCCTGGGGAGGTAAAAATTCCTCTCCCCATTGTACAGGCACAGTAACTAAGGTTCACGGAGGTTTGCAGGGCACATCATAGAGCCGGCAAAGGAAGGAAACGACATTTGAGTACAAGTGTGCCTGATCCCCATCCTGGGTGAGTGGTGCTGGGGAGAACAGAGCATTTGTCTCAAAGTTGTTCAAATAAAATAGGCTATATAGGGGCACCTGGGCAGCTCAGTCGGTTAAGCGTCCGACTCTTGATTTTGGCTCAGGTCATGATCTCAGGGTTGTGAGATTGAGCCCCACGTCAGGCATGGAGCCTGCTTAACATTCTCCCTTTCCCTCTGCCCCTCCCCCCACCCTGCCCTTTCTCTAATTAATTAATTAATTAAATAGGCTATATAACTTCCTGTGAATTTCCTGGGAAATTGCAATCATCATTTTAGTCTCTCAAAATGTCCAATATCTTACATCACATATAGTAGATATTCAATAAATAATTTTGGAATTAGCAGCCAATTATGATAGTATACACATGAAAGTCCTGTAAGAAAGATCTGGATAGTGGACAGTTCCATAGCGAAGAGTTTATGCAAGGACTCTTCCATCAGCCTTGCGCTCCTCATAATAATGATTGCAATTCAATTCTTAACCTCAGGGAGTTCAGAGTCTCACAGGACAAAATCTACATAGGTATAAAACTGTATTACAAATATAGTTATATTACAATATAATACAACATAAAACAATGTCAAATCAAATTGTAGCTAATGTTATACATATATGTTATATAGCCAAATATAAAGTATTAAAAGTACCCAAGTTGTTCAGAGCAGAGATAAATTAATTTCCAGACCAGAGGTCAAAATAGGCATTAAGGGGGTGGGGCACTTTACCTGGGCTTTTGGGACGTGAGTGTTGATAAAGGGAAGGAGAAAGAATAATCTTGGTACCAGGAGACGATTCTGGGTCCAGTGCCTTTCGGACAATCCAAAAAAGTTTAGATGTGTGAGGATAATTTGGGAGTGTAGCGCCTTATTGTGTCGTTTACTCATTTATTCTGGCAACAAGTACTCAGGGAGCACGTACCTGTGTGCAGGTAAGGTTCTAGGTACTCTAAATACAGCAGCAAACAAAACCAACAATTCCCTGTATTCACAAAGCTTAAATTCTAAGGAAGGGACAAGCGATAATCAATAAATTATTTTGGCATCACCCAGTTATCAATGCTACGAAGAAGAATCACCAGGGAAAGGGATGGCGTGGTGCTATTTTTATATGGATGGGCTGAGGAAGGTCTTTCTTTCTCTCTTTAAAGATGACACTCTTGTTTAGACTGCTGTCTGATTACCCCGAGCCCTGATTTCCTGGGTGTAAGGGACCAGAGACCCCCATTTTTCCCTCTTCTAGATTGAGCCCCCTCCAAGATATCACCAGCTCTTCTGACAGAACTCAAGACTCCAGCTTCCAGAACTCATTGCCACCCTGTCACTTTTTTGAATTAGATTCTAACCAACCAGGGGCAAAATATTTATGGCAAGATAGTCTCGGCTGCTAAAAAGCAAATCACATTAAAGCACCTGATATTTCAAGTTCGTGACTGGATTAGTTTTAATTAGAATGCTCTCCGGCTCCTGAAAGATAAATGCAGGACACAGTATCAGAAAATCAACTTTACCCTTGTGACTCCTGAAAGATAAATCAACTTGAAAAATTTCTAGTCATTTCCAGATATCTATTTTTTAAATGCCATAAAAAATTGGGACATACTTTAAATTATTTTTAGGTCACTCGAATCTATAATATCTAGGAGAGTGTTTCAGAGCCAAGGATTCATATGTATAATCTCGAGTTATCTTCACAAATTGGATTCCTGGCCCTTGGTCACTAATAAACTTAGTCTCCTTCAAAGTATAAAACAGTTTCTTTACCATCCAGTTCATTTAGCAGAGCACTGGCTTTGTCCTACTTTTCACTTGAGCCATCTGATTTGATGCCAAATTTCAAAATAAGTGATTTCTAGATCTGCAAATGTATATAAACAATTTACCATTTCTGAGAGTTTTTAAAATAGCATTCACTGAGAGATAAGGAAAAGGCTTTGCTCACAAATCACCTTTTTAATATTTTTGTCACTAGATTTTTTAATTTATTTCAACATTTTAAATAAGAATCCTTGAGAGTGTCCCCAAAACTGGCATTTGGTAATGTATTGCTTGCCAAACTGAGTGAGGAGACACTGTTGTTTTTATTATTTTGATTACTTTTAAAAAATGTTCTTAGGGCTCAAACAGTGAATTACAAATACCAGTCTTTATTGTATGATGAAGTTTATACTTCAGCAGTAAAAGGATGTTAATAAGACAGCCGGGATCTGGATTCTCCTGGAAAAGCCAGGAGAACGTCCTGCCAGTTGAGGTGTGACCCCAATACCAAAGCGGACAACAGTTAAACATTGTCTTACTCATACTTGCTACAATCCACGCTCTGAATTTTGGCAAGTCTAAGTTACTCGTGCTTATAAAAATAAAATCCTGAGAACTAAATTCTTTAAAATTTTATTTTATTATGGTAAGAACACTTCACATGAGATCTACTCTCTTAATTTGTAAATGCACAGTACTGTCATCTATGGGGGCAATGTCGCCCCATGGAGCTCTGGGACCTAGTTCATCTTGCACAGCTGAAACGTTATATCCTTTGATGAGCAACTCTTCCTCTCTCCCCACCCCTACCCCCCACTCCCCTCTACCGATAACCCAGCCCCTGGCAACCACCATTCTATTCTTTGTTGAGTTTGACTATTTTAGATACCTCACACTTTAAAGGAGTAAGATTCTTTATTTAGAAGAGTTCATCATTTACCGGCAACCTCGGGTGCACAATGCACTTTATCATTACGTGTCACACTCCAACAACTCCGAGAGGCGGGCATTATCACCACGGAGGTTACATGAGGGCCCCAGGCCATAGCGAAATGGCAGAGGCAGGACTGGAGCCCAGGAAGATCTAACTCAAAGACAGATCTAACTCACTGCACTGCTTTCCCAACAGGAATGGGAAGGTGAGACTTGGAATGTCCTTGTGGTATTTCTTTCATCCAGATTCTCTTACCAGAGAATCTGATTGGCTGCCTCTCTGCTAGAACCTTGGAAAATGTGTGATCCGAAATGAGGCAGTGTCTCACTGCACAAATCTCAGGAGACTATTTAATCCCATATCTACCCAGCCGTTGCCCAGAACCAGGTAGTGTTGGGCTCTGTTATGGTGGTTTTCCATGGAGCATAAAGAATCTTCTCTATTTCAGGAAACATGGAGAACCTTTGTTAAGATTTGAGAACTGGGTGATGTGATAAAGGTCTTGATTTTAGGAATGATTCCAGTAACATGTAGAGGATGGATGTGGAGGATGGGTAGATCAGAGTCAGGGAGACCAGTTTGAAGTTAATGCAAGATAAATGGGCAAAGGACATGAAAAAAGCAAATAACCTCAAGAAATATATTTGGCAGCCAACTTGGGAAAATATTCCATTTTAATAGCAATCTAATAAATTTAAGTGAAATTAACAGATACTTTTTAAATTAAACTAACAGTTCAAAAATAAGTACACTTAATGAGCATACTCTATAACAGACAAAATCACACAGTTCTTTTGTCATTACGTACCAAGAACTTATAATATTCTTTGATCCAGAAATTCTATTTTTGGAAATGAATCCAAAGGAGTTCTTTGGAAGCCAGGAAATAAGTTTTATACACAAAGATGTTCATCATGGCATTTTTTATGAGTAAAAAATTGTAAAAAAAAAAAAATAACTAGGTATAGACATGGTTTACTATGGCACAGCTGTTCAAAGAGTCATTATTAATCTGTTATAATACGTAATTATGAAGATGGTTTTATTTTTTTTTTAAAGATTTTATTTATTTATTTGAGAGAGAGAATGAGAGACAGAGAGCACGAGAGGGAAGAGGGCAGAGGGAGAAGCAGACTCCCTGCCGAGCAGGGAGCCCGATGCGGGACTCGATCCCAGGACTCCAGGATCATGACCTGAGCCGAAGGCAGTCACTTAACCAACTGAGCCACCCAGGTGCCCATGAAGATGGTTTTAAAAAGGAAAATGCTTACTAAATAATACATGAAAAAATATGATATAAATTGTATACACAATATAACTACAACTAGGCTTAAAAAAATAAAATCTACACTAGGATAGATAGGAAGGATTCACATGCTGAGGTCAAAGATGCTTTCAGTTCCGTGGTGGGACTAAATCCAAGTCATTCTTCTTTCTTTGTGTCTATGAGAAAACAAACTTCTCATAAAAAGTATGTTTATAATTAAAAACATCATCTTTGAAGTGTCTTTTCCAGCTTTCCAGGAACTTTCTTTGCAGAGCCACCTGGTTATGCATATCCAGCCAACAGCAGTTCTCGGGACAGGCCAACAAACACTTCCAGCCTCGCACATGCTAGCAAGTCTCACGAGCTTTCTGAGTTTTATTAATCCTGGCGACAGCAGAAGGATGTTCCTGGTTGTTCTGTTTGAAGTTGTTCTGTTTCTGACATTCATTTGTATTTTCTCTACTCCTTGATGTTGGTCATGAGCCTCCACTTAGGATCTACTTAAAACATCATTAAACACTATTCAGTCCTTCTTTGTCATCATTAAGGCAGACATTAAGCCAGTCAGGAATTCTCACCACCCTAGGGGGAACTTGGACAAGATGCCAAGCAAGGACATAGGACCATTTATCATTTCACTTTGCTTTCTTCCAAGGGCATTTGCAATACATGTGCTGATTTCATCTTCATAGAATTTGAACTAATTTTGAAACTAAATTATCAGGATACACTAGGTGAGCCAATTATCTAAGGCCAGCCACTGAGGGAAGCCATGATTCCCCCCCCCCACCACATAATGGGTAATTCCACTTAGAAGCCAGCAGTGATGCTGAGACTCATTCAGTCACATGCTGTTTGACAGGTAGGAAGCCAATTCTATCAATGTTTTTGATTTTCCTGTTTAATATTTGTCTCATTTATTCATGAATTTAAAATCCAAGCACATCTTATAATCTCTCATTTTTTTGCCACCCTGGATTTTAAACATATGCTGTGTATTTAAAAGAGGTGGAGGGTTTTTTTTCTTGTTGAAGTGTTTTTTTTCTTATGAGTGTTCTTTTTTTTTTCCCCTTGTGAGCTATACACCTTGCCAAAAAATTAGTGAAAGACAATGTAAAGGGTCCCTGTTAATTAGCTTGGGTCCTAATCTGGAGTTTCTAAATTTCCAATCTCATCAGATTTTCTGGTGGGTGATTGTGGTTCTTTCTCTTCAACACAGAGTACATCAAAAACAAAAAAATACCTCTACTGAACTCCAGATATTAAGCGTGACTCTCACTGGGATGATAGTAAGGGCTGAAGAATAGTAACAAGATATGTCGAAAATGAAAACAGCTTGGGTTTTGGCATTCAATCTAAGTTCAAATCCCAGCTCCATGATTTACTGTACGCATGACTTCAGTCAAGTTATTTAAACTTTCCAAGTGTCAGTTCCCACCTCTGTCAAAGGCAGATAAGAATACCTGAATTATAGAGCTATCATGAAGATTTATAAAATAATGTTTAAAAAGTGCCAAAAACATGATAGGAAGTTTAAAATGACATTATTTGGTCCATCCAGCTTAATGAGAAGTCCCTGTGCAAGAGATATGAAATGCCAACACTGACATTCCCATTGACACTTTCCCTATTACTTGGGGCAATATCTTCCAATAATTAGGATTCTTGGAACACCTGGATGGCTCAGTGGGTTAAGCGCCTGCCTTCGGCTCAGGTCTTGATTGAGTCCCACATTGGGCTCCTTGCTCAGTGGGGAGCCTGCTTCTCCCTCTGCCTGCCAGTCCCCCTGCTTGTGCTCTCCCTCTGACAAATAAATAAGTAAAATCTTAAAAAAACAATTAGGACTCTCAAGGACCACTCACAACAGCAATGATGATCAGCAGAGGTGACCACTCCCACTCAAAGCCCTCAGCAGTGGCGACGCCATGAACAACTGTTACCAGTGAAGAGTCCCCCATGGGGCCTCATCATCTCCTATGTCCTGGGTTCCTTAGTTCATGGTGACTTCCTCGGTTCTGTCACCGTAGAGGGCAGAGGACACCACTGTTCTATGCTACAGGATTCTACCACAGATGCATTTCTTTTGGAGCTAATCCACTCGGGATATTTTGATGTACCTCCATTTCTCTCCCGTGGTCCCCCAATACCAACCCAAGTCCATGACACTTCCTCTCTCCAAGTGACCTGCCCACTCATGCCTCCTGGGAGCGCCCTGGGTACCCAGTGCTTTTAGATACCCTGGGCTTGACTGGAGTCTAAACTCCCCTTTCTCATATCCCTTCCAGGAGGGCACTACCTCACTGATATAAATTGTGCCTCAGAAATCTCTGGATACCCATAGATTCTTAAGCACAAGGTATAGACACCTCTATTGGGGCTATTTGCTTACTGTGTAACATGATGTCACTTTCTATCATAATACTTAAATGCCTTCCTGAAACTTATAAAGAAGATAGAAAATGGGTGAAATCAGGCACACATTGTATTGTTTTCACTTCCTGCCTTGAAGTCCAGTAGGATGGACCACATCCCCAGATCAGATATTTAAATTATTCTAGTAGCCAAAAAATTTTTTTAATTAAAATTTTTTAAAACTTTCATATAGGTCTAGCTATTGCCACCTCATAGTTTAAAAAAACACATCCTACCCATTGGCCCATTTGATCATCATAAAATCCCTATTAAGCAGTTCAGTCATCCTAATTTAATTTAAGTGAAGAAACCAAGGATTAACAAACTGAAGTGATTTTCCCAAGGCTGTCTAACTAATTAGTGACAGTCAGAACTAGCATCCAGTTCTGAGGCAGGTTTGGTGCTTACTTCATTGCTCTCTCTAATGCACCAATAGCTGTTCAACTACATATCAAGAATGACCACTGGTTAGTGACAAATGTCATAAATGCCACCACGTAAAAATCTTGTCCTTGTTTCCCAAAGGTTTGTTGACATAGACAAGAAACCATGAATAACCACTCTCTTCACTGGTATCCAGCCATCCCAAACACACCTGATAATCTATCTCCAAAGAAATTCTCCAGTGGAGAAGTCGAGGACTCCCTCACAGACCAACAAATAAGAAGTGCACCATCCGCATGGAGGATCCTCAAAAAAGTGAAAAATAGAGCTACCTTATGACCCAGAAATTTCACTACTAGGTATTTATCCAAAGGATACAAACATAGTGATCCGAAGGGGCACCTGCACCCCAATGTTTATAGCAGCAATATCCACAATAGCCTAACTATGGAAAGAGCCCAGATGTCCATCAATAGATGAAGGGATAAAGAAGAGGTGGTATATATACACAATGGAATATTACTCAGCTATCAAAAAGAATGGAATCTTGCCATTTGCAACGATGTGGATAGAACTAGAAGGTATTATGCTAAGGATAATAAGTCAGTCAGAGAAAGACAAATACCATATGATTTCACTGGTATGTGGAATTTAAGAAACAAAACAGATGAACATAGGGGAAGAGAAGGAAAAATGAAATAAGATAAAAACAGAGAGGGAGACAAACCATAAGAGACTCTTAACGATAGAAACAAAGGAAGGGTTGCTGGAGGGGAGGTTGGTGGGGGGATGGGGTAACTGGGTGATGGTCATGAGGGAGGGCACTTGATGGAATGAGAACTGGGTATTATATGCAACAGATGAATCACTAAATTCTACCTCTGAAACTAATAAAAAAGTGCACCATCTACCTTGAGTTTTTCCCTTGGTGTAGTAAATACCCCTTAGAAAAAGATTTGCCTGGGGTGCCTAGGTGGCTCAGTCGTTAAGCATCTGCCTTCGGCTCCGGTCATGATCCTGGGGTCCTGGGATCGAGCCCCGCGTCAGGCTCCCTGCTCAGCGGGAAGCCTGCTTCTCCCTCTCCCACTCCCCCTGCTTCTGTTCCCTCTCTCGCTGTCTCTGTCAAATAAATAAAATCTTAAAAAAAAAAAAAAAAAAAAAAGATTTGCCTGATTCTTAAAAAGCCTCTAACTCTTAGCCCAAGATTCCCAAATTTGAACTGTTAAGAATACTACTCATTTCTAGAGCCCATGCTGAAGGTCTTTGTGGCTGCTACTTCAAGTAGGCTCAATAAATAATGCAGGAAGTAATTGTTAAGGCCCACACTGTGAAGGATGGAAGATGTTACCATACCTGCGGTGAGAGCCAGATTTCTCTGCACACACAGCAGTTTGCACCACAGGAGAAGAACCCCAAAATTGTGACACTCGGAGCTTATATAGGAACTGCTGACACAGCTCCCCATCATCCATCTCAGAGAGAGAGAGAAAGAAAGGGAGAAAGAGAGATACCCTATAGGTTATTCTGGAATGCAAACAAATCCTGTCGTGGGAGTCAAAGGCAAGTCTCTAACCCAGAATATAAGCAAAGGTCTCTGGGGGAGGTGAAAAGGTGTCTCTAAACGTTATTATCCTTAGAAGGGGGGGCGAATGGCTCTGGAGGAGAGGAAGCATCCTCTCTCTGTAGTTGATCAATTTCTATTGCACAGAAGGCCTGAAACATGCAGGAACACCGAGAAATGCAGGGAGGATGGGGGTCCAACACTAATCAGCCTAGCAAGGAACTATAAACCCAGGAAGCATATTTTTGAACCAGGTGATATGAGGTGATTTGTATACCTCTCTCCAGCCTAAACAAAGAGAAGGAGGAAGGGGAGGAGGGGAGGAGGGAGAGCAGGGGAAGGAGGTGGGGGGAGAAGGGGAGGAAGCAGAGGAGAGGAGGAGGGGGAGGAGGGGAGGAAGAGGAGAAGGGAAGGAGGGGACGGAGGGGAGGAGGATGGGGAAGGGGAAAAGAGGAAGGAGGAGGAGGAGAGTAAAAGGCCCTTGATTTGGGAATCTTCTGACAGAAGACTCTTCCCTCCATGTGAGCTGCTGGGACTATCACACTCTGTTGTGCCTCCACAAGAGAAAGGGAGGCTGCAGGGAAGCTCCTCACTTACCAGATCTCAGGCATATCCTTTGCCTGGCCTGAGAGCCGAAATGAAGCAAACCCGTGTGAAAGCGTGTTCAACCAAGTCCAAGTTGTCAGTCACAGTGATTCTCAGATCAGAACCCGCCTACCAGCAAGGGCCTAGCCTCGTTCCCCAGCAGTGAGGCTCACCGCCCGGGTTTCAGGGCCAGTCATAATCTTATAGCAAACATTCACATCCACCACCTTCTTTGTTACTCAAAACAATCCTGTGAAACTGACAGAGCCACAGCCATAACTAGGCCTGTTTCTAGACGAAAATAAAGCATAGCTCCAAAAGAGCCAATAACCAACAAGATCCCGCAGAGTTGGTGAACGGCAGAAACAGAATTTCAGCCCGTTTCCTGTGTGGAGGTTCTGTGATTTCATGCTAACAAAACACCGCTTCCTCATACCGACGCTAGAGCAATCCAACTACGCGGCGTTAAGATTTAATAAATAATTTTGGCTCCTTCTTGGGTCCTTAAAAACATTAAATGACAAGTATGATTATTTTCTAAAGCATTGGCTTGTTTTATTATTGTGGTTGCTATTGCTTCAAATATTTTAAAAAATCATACAGTAATTTTGGTATTGTGAAGCTTGAATATTTCACATTGACATATGAATAAAAAATTTGGGTTACATTTTATCTTCCTTTCTTAATCAAGGAATTAATCGGTTAATTAATAATGTCAGTTGCTATGCAAGACTATTCTTTTTTTTTTTCCGGAGAGGGAGGTGGGAGGCAGAGGGAGCAGGAGAGAGAGAATCTTAAGCAGGTTCAATGCCCAGCACGGAGCCCGATGCAGAGCTCCATCTCACAACCCTGAGATCATGACCTGAGCCGAAATCAAGAGTCAGATGCTTAACCAACTGAGGCATCCAGGCAACCCTATGTAAGACTATTCCTAAACTTTGTTCCTAGGTGTGCTCTTAAAAGTTATTTCTACAAATAATTTATACATAGATCCAAAAAGACAACCTTAGTTTCTGAGAATCAGATAAAAACTGTCTTCTTTTCCTGAAATAAAAGTTGCTTTGCAGTTGTTTTGCATGGTTTTTTTCTTCTTTATTTAAATGCACCTGACTTCTAGTCATTTTGCACAGAACTTCATGCATGTATAGGAAAGTATTTCATGCAAAAAGTTGTAGCCTTTGAATGCTGTCAGTTTGTCCATCAACTGTGATTATGCATATAAAAGAATGCACTTTCTGCAAACCAGTAAGCCACAGAATAGTCTGTTTCAAAACATACAGTTTAATGAAAAGGTAATAATTTCATTAATATATCAAGCCATGTGTAATTTCTTTCATGGAACACAAGACAATTTATGTTCCCTCTAAATGCACAACGAGTAAATAATCCAATTGGCAATAGATTAAATGCACTTTCTACAGAGTCCTGATTTAGACGTTGTTGCAATATTATTGAAGATTATTGTAAAGGAACATGAAATGAGGTATAACATGGAAATGGCAGAAATTTATTTTCTTTCTTTTTTTCTGGTTATAATTATACATGATGTGAAAAATTAAGCCAAAATTCAGGCCTATTTATCAAAGGTTTTATATTCACAGCTAGCCTATCTGCCCTGTTGAAAGGTCAAAGTACTTCCTTTATATCCCTAGATTTATTGTTCCTCAGGGAAATCTTCATTAGAGGGTAGATAGAGGAAAAGGGGCTGCAGTTGGAGAGATAGAAAGAAAACCAGGATTGTGCAGAGACATGGAAATCAAGGATTGACAAGGCAATGATGTGCTCTGAGGGCCTCTGTGCCAGGAAAATCATAAATACATCATTTTATTTTAATGTGATAATCCTATTGAGTCTTTACAATTATTTCCCCATTTCACAGATAGGGAAGTCGAGGCTTAGAGCAGTTAAGGGAGCTGTCCAAGGTCATACAGCTACTACTGCAGAACTGAAAGGCAAACTCTGTTTTGTTTAACTCCCAGCTCCACGCTCTTCCTTACTTTTGGACATTTCTCCAGGGGAAGAGTTTCCAAAGGGAAAGAGGGCCAGCAGTTGTAAACATCCCAAAGTGGCTGAAAATAATGAAGGCAAGACTTGAGAGTTCTGACGTTCTCGGTAATGTTTTCAGGAACTGGTGCCTAGAATCCATGAGTGAGGAAAACACGATGCAAAGGGGGAAATGAGGAGCCAATGGGAGCAAGCGCAGAAATTATCCTGTGAGGAGGTGTGGTGGCAAGAGGGAAGAAAAGAGGCACTAGGACCCGCAGAGGGTAGTGGCGTTGAGAGAGCCTGCTTCATGATGGGAATATGAAGGCTGAAGAGGCGTGGGGGGCGTGGCCACGAAATCAAGAGCAGAGATAATAGATAGAACAGGATTCCAGAGGAAGGGCAAAGGCTCTGGTGGGGGGTAGATGGTCCTGGAGGGAAGAGGGGTGGGCAGAAACACAGAGCCAATCAAAGCCAAGAGGGAGTTTGAGATGGAGGGAAAATGGTGAGGACCCCATTCCCGAGAAAAAGGGTGAGAGAGGGAAATAGGGAACACAAAGAGAGTATAGCATTTGTTCATCTTGACATAGGGTCCTCAGAGCTGAGATATGATAAGTGGCTTTTATAGGTAAAATAAGTGCTAGACGGTATCTCCTTCATTTTGAGACATCCCGAACAAAACTTGTTGGCATGGATCGGGGCAAGAGCATTATAATCGTGCTAGCATTCGACTCTAAAACTATGGAAGTCTGAAGCAGAAAGATGAGTTTAAAGTCACTAACAGATTAAAATCAACCACCCCTTACCCAGTGCTTATTCTGCACCAGATGCTATAAAAAAAGCTCACAATGCAGAGGTAAGTAAGATGGTGACCGTGGAGAAGCAGAGTCCCATGGAAGAGACTAAGGTATAAACAATTATCACCCATGATGAATGCTGGAGAGGAGGCAACACAAAGGGGAAGGGTCACAGAGGAGTGTGTAATATTACATAACCTCCAGGGCCTGAGACATAGTAGGATCTGCATTGTTGTGTTGTTGATTGAATTAATTAATTACTGGGGACTGCTCTCGAGAACATCACCTGAACAGAGAGGAAGGAGGACAGGGCAGAAGGACAAGTTGAATGAGTCTGAGGCATCAAGAGCTACCGTGGGGAAAGGGTGCCTTGGTTTTCAAAGAGACAAAAGGGCGATGCACCCCAACATCAATCCCACTGACCTAAGGGAGGGACAGTTCCTGTCACTTGGAGTTCATGTCCTCCTGCTTACTTGACCTTTCCCATTTGATTTATAATAAGCATCTCAAACTCTTAAAATATTCCCAGATGGAACTCTGTTTTTTCCCCACCCAACCCATTCCTCATGCGGTCTATTCTATCCATAAAGTGGATCCATTACCCATCGAGTTGCTAAGACAAAGCCCTGGAAATGCAGTCCCATCTTTACCCTTTCAACTCTCTCCATGTCCAATCCATCAGAAGATCTTGGCAACCATAACTGCCGAGACTTATCCCAAGTCTGTGCACTTCTCCAGCCTCTACCAGCACGTCTGAGTCCCAGCCAAGATCCCCTCTTGCCTGGGGCACTGGGTGGACTCGAAACTGCTCTCCCTGCTTCCATTCTTGTACACTATATCCATTCTCCTCAAAGCACCTGCAGTGATCTTTCTAATACTGTTAGAATGCCCTCAGCTTTTGAAATCCTTTTATTTAATTATGTGTACACATACACATACATACATAATTTTATGTGAAGGAGATTATGCATATGCTTTTTAAATTAGCCTTTTATCTTTTTTAATTTAAATTCAATTAGCCAACATATAGTACATCATTAGTTTTAGATGTAGTGTTCAATAATTCATCAGTTGCATATACCACCCAGTGCTCATCACATCACGTGCCTCCCTCAATTAGTCTTTTTTCTGCTCCTTTGTTGTATGGTTCTCCCATCATTCCTCCCTACTATGTCAGCCTCCCCACTCTCCAAACATCATAGCCCGTGTTGATAAGCTATGTTTCTCCATGTCTGTAGCCATATTATTTTCTGTTAATTCAATCCTGAGATATATATGTGCACATACGCATATCTGTATGTATATGGAAGGCATTTTTGTCAGTTTGATTTACAAAATGGAACTCTAATATGTATATTTCATGGCACCTTGCTTTTCTCATTCAACAACACTTAGTGGGAGGTCCTTCAAGTCAACTGAGTATCTAATTCATTCTTTTAAAGACCACATAGCATAGCATGGTTATCGTCTGTACCCTATGTACTATAATTATGCGTCCACTCCTTCGCAGTATCAGTATCAGCAAGGGCAAGTGATTCCCTTATTGGTGATCCCTTATTCCCTTGTTCACCAATTTGTTTCCACTTTTATTTTGTTTTGTTTTTTGGGGGTTTTGCTTTGCCATTATGAATGCCACATGAATCATCTTTATTTTAGAGTCCTCATGTCTTGGGAACTTAAGCTCTGTAAGAAAGGTCACCAGGAGTGGGTCAAAGAATATACGTACTTTTAATTTTTATAGATGCTGTCTGTTGCTTTATAAAAAGGCTGTAAATTTTCAAAACTCCAAGTTAAAACTGAAAGTGCTCTTTTCCTTTCATACCTGCCAAACATTGGTTTTATATTTCCCTTTAATTTTGCCAGTCAGTGGGTGTAAAATTATATCTCATTGTGATTTTCATTTCCATTTCCTAAACTGAGAGCTCATTTAAACATCAGTTAATGTTTACTGGCCACTGGTATTTGCTTTTTTCTGAATTGACAATTTGTGCTTTTTGTTCATTTTCTTAATGGTTGCTTGCCTTCTTGTCAGCTTGTAAGAAATCTTTGAATATTAAAAATATTCATTCTTTGTTCATGACTGCAATAAAGATATTATCAGAGCATATCTTTGGGCTTCATTTGTGGAATTTTTTTGTATATACAAAATTTTAATTATCATGTATTTAAATATGCCTTCGCATTCTTAAACAGCTTTTGGGTTTGCAGTTTTAATTAAGAGGGTATTCCTGCCAGCAGCAGCTGGCCAGTTAGCTCAGTTGGTTAGAGCGTGGTGCTAATAATTAAGAGGGTATTCCCAACTCCTACACCATACATGTCATTTTCCAGATTTGTCGGCATTAAACTCTTTAATTCATCTGGAATGTATTTTTATATATGGCATAGGATAAAATAGGGCTGAGGATGGGTATCTGTTATTCTTTTCTTTCAGATGAACAGCTGGTTGTTCAGCACCATCTATTAAATAGTAAAGACTCACATGTAACATAGGCATATATATGAGTTCTCTATTTTGTGTCCCATTAATCTACTTGTCCATTCATAAACTAACCTCATACTGACTTGATTACAGTGACTTTATGGTCTAATGACATCTAGAAAGGCAAATCTCTACTCCCTATTCTGTCTCATACTTCTCCTGCATAATTTCTCACAGGCTCCTTTCCTACATGTAAACTTATGACCATTTTTCTCAAATCCCCCCACCTCCAAATGGGGAACTCTAACTGGCATGACATTTAATACTAACTTGGGGTAATTAACAAGTTTGTGATAGGAAGTCTTCCTATCCAAGAATAATGTATATTTGGGGTTTAGGCTGATTTTACATCTTTAAATAAAATTACTATAGTTTTCTTCATATAGGTTGACTGACTTTTTTATTTCATTTATTCTTAAGTGCTTTAGATTTTTGAGTACTATAAATTAATTTTTTTCCATATCAAATGAGAAAGGCATCAAATTTTATAGGTAGCTCCTATATTCAGCCACCTGGCCATATTCTTTTAACAACAGCAATAGTTTTACCAGAGTCTCTTGGGTTCTCAAACATAAAATATATCATAAGCTCGACAATATAGTTTTGTTTCTTCTTTCCAAATGTTTGTAGCAGTTATTTTACTTTCTTGTGTTTTGTTTTGTTTTGTTTATGTTGAGGTATGTTCCCTCTACACCTACTTTGTTGAGAGTTTTTATCATGAATGGATGTTGTACTTCGTCAAATGTTTTTTCTGCATCTATTGAGATGATCGTATGTTTTTATCCTTTCTCTTATTGATGTGATGTATCATGTTGATTGATTTGTGAATAAAGAACCACCTTGCATCCCAGGAATAAATCCCACTTAATCGTTGTGAATGATTTTCTTAATATATTGTTGGATTCAGTTTGCCAGTATTTGGTTGAGGATTTCTGCATCTATGTTCATCGGAGATATTGGCCTGCAACTTTCTGTAGGGCCTTTATCTGGTTTTGTAATCAGTGTAATGCCAGCCTTGTCGAATGAATTGGGAAGGTTTCCTTCCTCTTCTATTTTTTGGAATAGTTTGAGAAGACTAGGTATTAACTCTTCTTTAAATGTTTGGTAGAATTCACCTGTGAAGCCATCTGGTCCTGGATTTGTGTTTGTTGGGAGTTGTTTGATTACCAATTCAATTTCATTGCTGGTGATTGGTCTGTTCACATTTTCTATTTCTTCCAGCTTCAGTTTGGGGAGGTTATATGTTGCCAGGAATTTATCCATTTCTCCCAGGATGTCCAATTTATTGGCATATAATCTTTCATAATATTCTCTTTTAATCCTTTGTATTTCTGTGGTGGATTTACTTGTGTTTGTGTATTCACTAAAACCTCCCTGACCATGTTAAGTAATGAAGGGAACAGCAGACAAGCTCTACAGTTCCTAATTTTGATTAAAATAGGTTTTTCCATTTAGAATGATGTTTACTGGGTGCCTGGATGGCTCAGTCAGTAAAGCAACTGCCTTCTACTCAGGTCATGATTCTGAAGTCCGAGGTTCGAGTCCCGTATCAGGCTCCCCACTGAGCAGGTAGTCTGCTTCTCCCTCTGATCCTCCCCACTCTTGGGCTCTCTCTCACTCTCTCTCTCAAATAAATAATAATAATATAAAAAAATAAAATCCTTAGAATGATGTTTACTACCAACTTTTTGTTAACATTGCCATTGTTGTTGTATTTTGTCTTTCTCATATTTACCTAGTTTTACTTGGTTGCCATTGTTTGAACCTTTATTAGGAATTGCTGCTGAATCTGGCCAAGTACCTTCTCAGCATTTATTATTACAACCATGCAGGTTTTCTCCTGCAGTTTGTGGGTGTAATAGAGACTGCTGACATATTTCATTGACGTTGAAACTTACTTTACTGGAAAACAACTCTGCCTCATCATCACTTATTATTCCTTTGATACGTTGCTGGGATGTAGTGACTACTATAGGGGATGCTTGCCTTTGTGGTAACGGGTGCAGTTGTTTTATGGTTCTGTTGAGTAGATCAGTTACCACAGAAGAAACCAAGAGATGATTAAAAAGCCATCAGAAAACTCATCAGGAACTTATGAGCTCACAGCTGAATTTTATCTAACCTTTAAATAACAGATAATTGCATTGTTTTCTAATCCAGTGATTTGCAAACTTTGGTGAATAAGAATCACCCAGGAAACAAGGTGAAAAAAAAAAAGAAAAAGAAAAAGGAAAAAAAAAACACCCAGAGGCCCAGACCCTGCTGTCCTTCAACAAGTATAGGCCTCCATACATTTGCTTAGCTTTCCAGGGGATCCTGAGACACACCAATATTTAAGAACTTCTGTTCTAGACCATTTAGAAAGCTCCCAATTCATGTTCTGAAGCCCCAAAAACCTGAATACCAAAATCAAATAAAGGTAGGGCATTTTTATATTTTTAAAATGTAAATCAGACTGTATCAATTTTGCTCTTAAAACTTTTGAACACTTTTCCATTGCCCTGGAATAAAACCCAATTTCCATACTCTGGCCTGTGATGCCCTGCATCCTTTGGCATGCCATATTCCTTTGACACCACCTTGCTCTCCACGACACACCTTTTCTACCCTCAAGCCCAGCAAGCTCAGTCCACGTGAGGGCCTTAGTGTTTCCTCTGCCTGGAACACACCCTTCCAGATGTTGACACGCCCACTCCTTCTTGGCAGTATAAGTATCAGCAAGGGCAAGTGAGTCTGTCCCTAACTGCAGTCCTCAAGTAGGTCCTTATCACTATTTGATGTTTTCTCTTTTTATATATCTGCCCATTTGTTAATTCCTTCTCTCCTTCTCCCCCCAGGTAGAATATAACTTTCATAACAGCAAGGAGCTCCTCCGTCTTATTTACCGTTAAATTTCCAACACTTAAAATAATACCTGACACATTGAGTGAATTAATCTCTTCCTTTATTAGTCTGTAGGCTTTAGGAAGACCCAGTTTTGTCTGGTTCATGTCTGTAACCCCAGAGCCTGTGTACAACATAGGGGCTCAGGAAGCATCAGCTGAATGAGTGAATGATGCTTGTTGATTTTTACTAAGCTCCAAAAGGATTCATAATAGAGGGTTGTTGATTTTAAAATACTGCTTTTAAGGCTTCAACTTTAACTTAAAACTCTTCAAGAAACAGGAGGTAAGATTGGCCTTAGGAAGAAGGTCCCTCGAGGAGGGTCCAGCTACAAATTCTCATCAAAGCATCTTCCCCCAAAGGTGTGACTACCCTTAGAACCACACCTGAACTATAAATCTTATACCAAAATAAGCTGAAAATGGTCATCCGGTACACACTCTCTGCCTTCAGGTCCACCATTGTTATCTTCACTTTCTAGATAGAGCTTGTTAGTAACAAAAGAAAATAGAGACCTTGGGATTAGAAAGGAAGCAAAAAGGAAGTCGAAAACAGAGGTCGAACTAGAGTAATTTTGGCAAACTCTTGGGAGAGATAAAGGAATTTGAAGAAGCCTATCCCGGGGCCTTGGAATGCACCCCTGAGTGTGTTACAATGAGAAATACACAGGAAGAGCTCATGGTGTCTGATCAAGATTTTCTGCGGGTGTGTTCTTGTTCCTCTGTGTCCTAAGCACAGGGCAAGCGGGAGGTGCGAGAGCAGAGTCATTCAGAAAGGAGGATGACGACTGCAGTTAATAATACTGTGCTAGGGGCGCCTGGGTGGCTCAGTCGTTAAGCGTCTGCCTTTGGCTCAGGTCATGATCCCAGGGTCCTGGGATCGAGTCCCACATCAGGCTCCCTGCTCTGCGGGAAGCCTGCTTCTCCCTCTCCCACTCCCCCTGCTTGTGTTCCTGCTCTCGCTATGTCTCTCTCTGTCAAAAAAATAAAAAATAATAATAATAATAATACTGTGCTAAACACTGAAGATTGGCCAAGACACTAGATTACAGGTGCTCTCGTCACCCCCCGCAAAAAAGGGAGGGGAACTATATGAGGAGATGGTATGTTAATTAGCTTGACTGTAGTAATCATTTCACTAGGTATATGTATATCAAATCATCACGTTGTAAACCTTAAATATAAACAATTTTTATTTTAAAAAATAAAAGAAAGAAGGATGGAGAAGAAGCAGGCAGAGTACAGACCTGTCTTTCAGTCTGTCTTTGCCACTGACTGACTGAGAGGCTTTGAGCAGGGCCCTTCCCAGTGTTACCTGTTAAATAAAGGGCAAGGGCCAGCATGGGTAAGGGAGAGGCCAGAGGAAGAGGAGAAGGAGAGGAAAGGGAAGGGGAGAGGGGAGGGGGAGGAGACAGGGAGAGGAGAGAATGGGGGTTGAGATAGGAGGGGGAGTGGAGGGGGAGCTGCGAGATGCTTTCAGCTCAGACTTTCAAGTCAAATATTTGCGGTATTCTCTCAAACAGAGCTGAGAATTCAATAATATTGCCTAAAAAGGATCCATTCTTCAAAAAATTTAGTAATTTAGTCTTCTGAAAGGCAATCTTTTTAGCATGAAAAAAATTCAATCTCAGAGCCTCCACAGCTTCCAGGGAAGGAAACTCTTCATCATGCTCTTTCTGCTCTTAATTAATTTAAGCATCTGTCTGTTGTCTTCAGAAAATCATCTTCTGGAAAAGTGGGGAAGTTGATATTTTTAAGCCCAAATCCCACCCCCCCCAAAAAATCACATGGAAGATTTTAACAAGAAAAAAGAGCAGGCCATATTCTGGAATAGCTCGTTCAGGGTGGTGGGCATAGGATGGTTCGGGGACAGCAGAAGGAAGGGAAGGGGTAAGAGAATGTCAGAGTCCAAACTCTGTGGGCCACTGTCATGCACAAAGTCAAGGCACTGGAGATTTCTAAGCAAGGGAATGACCAGTAGAAAGTTGAGCAGGGTGAATCCAAATAAGAAGTCAGAGGCACAAACTCTGAATACTGACAAATTGCCCAGACACGTGAGTTCCTGCCCTCCACCCTGGCCATCCAAGAAGGTGAATAGAGCAGGTGTAAGAATCCCTCTCTTTGCCAGGATGGGAGGGAAGGGAAGAGGCGTGCTCTGTGAGTGTGTGTGGGGGTGGGAGGGTACAGATAGGACTCCAGCTCATGCCCTGACCTTTTCCACCTCTGGATTTCTTGTGTACAGACATTGATACAGCTTTTAACCTTCATGCTCTAGAAGGGCTTCTCAAGCTCAGCATTATTGACATTTTGGGTCAGATGACTCTTTGTCATGGGGCTGTTCTGTTCACTCTAGGATGTTTAGCAGCATCTCCGGTCTCTACCTACTAGATGCCCACAGCACCCCTCCCTCCCAGTTATAACAATCAAAAATGCCTCCAGGTATTGCCCATCTCCCCTAGTTGAGAATCACTGCTAGAGATTGCGTGGTCACACTGGCCTCTCAAGTTAAGAAGTAAAATACCAGGGGACAGGGACCCCAGCCATTTCTCCTTTGTCCCTCCAGCTGCCTCAGAAACCTAGCTTTGAGCCTCAGATCCGCCACTAAGCCTCCACTCTATCATTTGACTACAAATATACAAGAAGAATTAGATTTCAAAATGTTTTCATCTAATTTATAGATTCTATACTAATATACCAATCATTAAAGTATAGTCAAAAAGTATAAAGGATCAAAAAAAAAAAGTACAAAGAATCTCAGGCTTAGAATTTATAATAATTGATGTGGCATTGCGAGCTACAGAGGTTATTGCCCACCAGGGATCTCCTATAATTGACTGCCAGTTTTGTCCCTAAGTAGCTATGTGGGTTTGGACACACTGTTAGCGTCTCTGAGCCTCTATGCTCTCATTTTTTACCTGAATTATTTAAGGACCATAATCTTGAACTTTCTACAATCTGTTATCTAAGTCATAGTCAAGCAGCACAATCTTCTTAGTGAATATTCCCTGGAGCTCCTTCAATCTCAGTCACAGCCGAGGCCCCCAGAATGTGAAGGCCAACTACCCCCACAGGGCACAAGGAGGTAGAAGACTGGGCTAACTACCCATCCCGGCCGTACCTGGCCTTAGATAGAAGGACAGGGAACACTGGAGAGAGGACTTGGGACAGGCTATCCATGTTCTCTAGTTCTACCTCCTCCCAGCTTCCAAGCCTGCAAGACTCCTGGGAGAGGGGCGCCCGGGGCGCTCAGTCGGCTAAGCGGCTGCCTTCAGCTCAGGTCATGGTCCCCGGATCCTGGGATCGAGCCCCGCATCGGGCTCCCCGCTCAGTGGGAAGCCTGCTTCTCCCTCTCCCACTCCCCCTGCTTGTGTTCCTGCTCTCGCTATCTCTCTCTCTGCCAAATAAACAAATAAAATCTTTTAAAAAATAAATAAATAAATAGGGGCACCTGGGTGGCTCAATCGTTAAGCGGCTGCCTTCGGCTCAGGTCATGATCCCCGGATCCTGGGATCGAGCCCCGCATCGGGCTCCCTGCTCAGTGGGAAGCCTGCTTCTCCCTCTCCCTCTGCCTGCCACTCTGCCTACTTGTGCTCTCTATCTGTCAAATAAATAAATAAATAATAAATAAACTCTTTAAAAAAAAGACTCCTGGGAGAGTTTGTCCTACATCCCCAGAGTTTGTGGGCACAATTCACTCATGCCTGAGAAAGCTGAGGCTGACAACTGCCCAGGCAACACGGTAGCCATGGGAGGCTGCTTCACAGAGCCGGCAGAAATTCCCCTGACAAAAGATGTGTGACTAGATGGGGACACTGTGAGAGAAAACTGGCCAGGGATTATCCTAGAGCCCGCCCAAGAAGACCTCTTGAAAACCCAAGATGACCTCAGCCAGAAACATCTAGATGTGCCTCCCTGAATGGCCAGGGCCTGCAGCACTGGTCCCAAGTGGCCAACCAGGGAAGGGGGCCAGAGGGCAGTGCTGGCTCCACGGTGCCTCTCTGAACAGGCTATGGAGGAAGAGTTGGCTTCCTTCCTACCATAGTCCACATGTCCCATTGGGTACTGTGTACCCAGCCATTACTATTCTCCCGGATTGCAACCTTGACAACCAGCAAAGAAAAACCCCACTACAATGGATGTTCTCTACACTCAAAGCAGCTTCCCCCCTCTCTCGCTGTTGGGGAGAATGCAAGCTGGTGCAGCCACTCTGGAAAACAGTATGGAGGTTCCTCAAAAAGATAAAAATAGAACTCCCTGGGATCCAGCAATTGCACTACTAGGAATCTACCCAAAGGATACAAACATACAGATTTGAAGGGGTACATGCACCCCGATGTTCACAGCAGCATTATCAACAATAGCCAAACTATGGAGAGAGCCCACATGTCCATTGACTGATGGATGGATAAAGAAGAGGTGGTATAGATACACAATGGGCTATGACTCAGCCATCAAAAAGAATGAAATCCTGCCATTCCCAACAATGTGGATGGAGCTAGAGTGTATTATGTTAACTGAAATAAGTCAGTCAAAGAAAGACAAACACCATATGATCTCACTTATATGTAGAATTTAAGAAACAATACAGATGCACATGGTGGGGGTGGGATAGGGGAAAGGAGAGAAAGGGAAACAAACCATGAGAGACTCTTAATGACAAAGTGAGGGTTGATGGAGGGTGGGGGGTGGGCTAGATGGGTGATGGGTATTAAGGAGGGCACTTGTTATGATGAGCACTGGGTGTTGTATGTAAGTGATGAATCCCTGAATTCTACTCCTGAAACCAGTATTGCACGGTATGTTAACTAACTAGAATTTAAATAAAAATTTAAAGAAAAAAAAGCAGCTTCCACATTCTAGCCTATATACCCTGCTCATCTCAAATAATTACACTCTTAACTCATTAGTGCCTGGTCTTTTTTTTTTTTTTTTTTTCATTTTTCTTTACACAAGTAATGAATGAAAAATTTACTTGTTAAAAATCCAGACAAAGCCTATTAAGCAAAATACCATAGGGCCCTATAAAACCAGCCCTTCCTCAGGGAAAACACTATACCAATTTGATTGTATTCATTCAGCTTCATCCCCTGGCCATTCCCAGGCACAGATACAAAAACAGAAAATATGGTTTTCTGGTTGTTGTCTTCTTAGCATAAATGATACATTGTTCTATATTTTACTTTTCTATATTTTATTTCTTCACTTAACAACGTTAGTCAAAGTTCTTCCCACATGGGCATCTATAGATCTAATTCATTCTTTTTTTATAACACTGATTTGTAGTATTTCATAGTATGGTTGTAACACAGATTGCCTTCCCCCGCTGATGAGTATTTAGAGTTGTGTTTGTTTTCTTCCAGTTTTTCACTCATAAACAATGCTGCAGTGAAAACTCTTGCAAATGTTTACAAGAGTTTACAGATAATTTACATGCTTAAATGTTTCTTCAGAGCAAACACTGAGAGAGGTTGGATTGCTGCATTAAACGTGTATATATATTTTAAATTTAAGTAGAAATTGTGAAATTGCTTTCTAAAAATTCAATTCATACTCCCACCAACAATAAATGAAAGGAGTTGCTCTTCTGTACCCTTTCTAATATTTGAAGTACCAATACTTTAGACTTTTCCAATATGGTCTATTTTTTTTAATGGTATCTCATTTTTGTTTTAATTTGCATGTTCTTGACTTCCAGTGACCGCAAGTCCTATTTGTGTTTGCATCCCTAAAGCCTAGCAGAGTCCCTGGTATGAAATCAATACCAGTAAGTATTTTTATACATTTTTCCAAATGCAATAGCAAGAGCAAAAACCACGTACTCTATGATATGTTAGGAGGTGTACTAGGCACTTGATATGCCTTTCCTCACTAATTCCCTCAACTGTTCTGTGAAGTCGTTATTTTTCCTTCCTATTTTGTAATGAAGAAACTGAAGCCCTGCAAGATTAAGTAATTTCCTCCAGGTCAAAATAATAAGCAATACACATTCCAGCCCAGGTTGGACTCTGGAAACTGAGTCACATTCTACCTCGTCACCCCCAAATCTTGGTTGACCACCTACTCTCTGCAAGAAGCTGCAGGGGGCCTCTGATCATTAATGCCGCACCCACTCCAGGCATAAGTAGAAGGATCTGACATTAGCACGGAGCATTTGTACACAGCGAATATTACCATATGGTGTACAGCTAACAGCTCACCAAATGCTCTCTTCCCACTGCACATTTGGTACTCACTGCAACTCTTGAGGACGAGGAGGCAGGGCCTGTTTGAAGACTCTCCATCCCCATCTTGCAGATGCCCAGGTCTCAGAGAGGTTGCAAGTTGTCCAAAAACACACAGCTGGCAGGTGGTAGGAGATGCCACGGGTCTGAGGAGGGGCCTACGTAGGAAACACATTTGGAGTAGCTGGGAAGGTTCTGGAAGAACTTGACAGGGGCCTAGAATATGGGTGGACTTATGAGGTGAGGGGAACACAAAGAAGCAGTTTGATGCCTCCAAATGTCAACACCAAAAAGGTGGGAATGTTAGTTCAGATTCATGAAGGTGCTTTGATCTTCTCTATGGGTCCCTCTCTTTCCTCCACTACCACTAAAGTCTCGGGACCCCTACTGAGACCTTGCCCTCAGGAGCCCTCATTTTAATAGGCTGGCATTTGGGCCATAGGAGAGTAACTTGGGAGCTGAGGCACCATGCTTGGGTTCTGGCCCCACACAGCTTCGGGTCTCCTTCTATGATGGGACAAATCATGGAGTTCCCACCGTGGCCTGTCACTCCCATTTGTAAATTCTGTGGGAGCAGGGACCAAATCTTCTTCTTCTTTTGTGTCTTCCCGTCCCACCCTGCCTCTCTCCACCTACAGGACCTAGCTCGACAGCTACCAATGCATTCACGGCACCATACAATTTATAGGATCATTCTCTAGCCAGGAGTGAATGTTGTCTCTCTGAAACCTGGAAGTTTTACCATGTCAGGGGCAACTCCGCTAAAAAAAAAATAATGCAAAGTAACAAATAAAAACGAGGTCCAAATGAATAATGATTCAGAATTGGAAATAAATTATTCCAAATTGCAAAGTTTTCAAAGCAGACAAATACAATAAATATCTCAAGACCTAGAAAACAACATAACCATCTGCCTGATATAGCCTGATATCATTTCTTCTACATTTTGTGTTCTATGCTCTTTGATTTTCTTTTCTTTTGGCAATGATTTGCCATACCTATTGATTTATATAAAGACAATAAAAAACTAATTCGATCTTTCCTCCAGCAGGATCAATTAATTTATTTCTTAGTAGTAGTAGTTGGGGCACATAAAACATGTGACTTCACGCACAGACAGACTTGCTGATTTGGTCTTCCTGCAGGTTTGTATTCTACAAATAGTTATTCTGAGAAATTCCATTTCACTTGATTCTCCTCAAATAACAAAAGTGTAGTGAATGTATAACTGTGTATATTATCAACTCTATTCTCAACAGGAAAACTTCCATTTGACCATTGAATGAAAACCGGACACGCACTTAAGAGTTTTATGCATCTCATGACTGGAAGAATTTCCCACAGCTTCTGGCTCTTTATATGTCATGCCTTGTTTTTCCAGTGCCACCCACACAGTTCTGATGCCTGCTGCCCTGGGACATGTTCAGCCTGCAATATGACCTCTGACCCCACACCTCTGCATCCTGATACCAGGTGAGTCAGCACAGTGCCACAAGGAGGGTCCCTGGAAGCCCTGTCCCCCAGGACAAGCAGCAGTAACTTAACTCTCCCTGAAAGTAACTGGGACCATGTGAATATATCCCACTGAGCACAAGCAAAAAGCACAACCAAATCAGTCCACTGTGGCCAATCCCAGGAAATCCACTCTGTGCCTCCCTGACCCGAGGGGAAGTGTGATCAAGTGGAAATCAGAGTGGAACAAAACAACGGTCTTAATCAATTACAGATACAATAGCTTACGTTTGCAAACTTTACAGAAAGACCTGATCATGTGAACATAGGGCGAGGGGCCCCGAAGCTTCATCTTCATTGGCCTCTTGGTAAATCCACCTCTGCTCTGGCACCTGGTTCCATGGAAAATATATTTATAGCAGAAACTGACATCTTGTGAAAATAGAAAGAGTAGAAACTGTAAATCTGAATACAGACCCTGACGCTAAGTGGCCAGGTGTCTTTGGATGAGTGACTTACCTTTGCTGAAACTTAGTTTCCTAATCTGTAGAATGGGAACAATAATACCAGTCCAAAGAGCCCCAGTGAGGGTGAACCCCCATACAACAACCACAGCACTGAGCCCACAGTGGGCACACTCGCCTTGCCGGGGTTGCACGTTGAACGAACGGGCTGAACATGGACAATCGGAAGGCAAGTCTCATCTTCCTGTGCTAACAACCTCTTACGTGCCTTCAGCTCAGAAGCATTCCACGATTCAAAATCCCCATAGAAATAAGCCACGGAAGGATTTAAAGAAATGGTTACATATGATTTTTCACAGGCTAATCTGCAGCTCCGTGTGGGTCAAAGAAGATTAAGGGCACCTGGAAATTCAAAGGCTGATTACCTCAAATTCCATCCCAGGAGTCAAGGGGATGCAGCACAGCTTAATATTCTGTGCACAAGCCAGAATTCTTAAGAGAAACATTTCAGGGGAAGTTAACATAAGGTGAAGGGTTTCCAGAAAGCTGTGACTTAAAAAAAAAAAAAAATCCACTGATGCAGAGAGCTGAGCTCTGCTCACAAGCCTCCACACCCCACCCAATCGGTCCCCTCTCCGAGCCTGTGGCCAGTCCCAACCCCAGCTCACACACCCCCGGCTGCTGAAAACCAATCTCTCCCCACAGCCTCTGAGGGCCTGGAGAAGCCAGAAAGGCCCCCCTGGAAGCCAATCACATCCTGCCTTCGTCACTTCCTCCCCGGCCCCTCCTCCAAGCACTGCCAAAGGTGAGGCTGTGTCTGCACATAATGGGGAACAAATTAAGTGACAGTTTAAATCTTGTAATGGGTCAGGCAGGTGGTGACATGAGCAATGCCTCTTCAAGAAGGTGATCCATCTTCTCTGTCTCTGGGGAGAGAGGTAGATCCGCAGAGAGAGAGGAGAGCGGTGTGTGAGCGAGCAATCAGGGAGGGATTAAACGGCAGGTGGGCATCACTCAGCTGCCCCTGCCGGCTGACCCAGCTCAAGGCCTCTGGAAGGCTCCCTGGAGCTTGAAGTACCTGCAAACAGCAGATGACCGACAGGCAAGGTCATACTTGTTGCCAGCATTTTCTAGGAGCCCCACTTTGTGTCGGACACGGTCCTTACCTCATTTCATTCCCGCCAC
Source organism: Mirounga leonina (assembly GCF_011800145.1). Taxonomy (NCBI): domain Eukaryota; kingdom Metazoa; phylum Chordata; class Mammalia; order Carnivora; family Phocidae; genus Mirounga; species Mirounga leonina. The sequence continues at coordinate 4,151,124 of NW_023270305.1, forward strand.
AGCCCAACAACCTAAGTGTTCTCACAGGTGAGAAAACTGGAGCTCAGAGAAGATACAGAGACTTGTCCAGGGTCACACAGAGCCCACATTCACAATCAGGTAGGGATCTCTCATTGGTCCAAGGTTGCTGGTTAGTTGGTTGGTTTGGTCAAGGAGATCTTTGCCGAGTCTTAAGCATATGCCTATGCATGACCTTGAACCGTAAGAGAGTAAGACAGCAAGAGTCAGGGCTCTGAGGAAGGAATCAGGGCAAAAGTTTCTTTTAAAAAAAAAAGAAAAGAGATTTTTATTTATTTAAGAGAGCAAGAGCACAAGCAGGGAGAAGAGGCAAGCAGAGGGAGAAGCAGACTCCCCGCTGAGCAGGGAGCCCATCTGGGGACTGGATCCCAGGACCCTGAGATTATGACCCCAGCCAAAGGCAGATGCTTAACCCACTGAGGCACCCAGGCTCCCCAAGAGCCAACATTTCCTGGAAAATTGGTCAGAACCAGCAAAAAACAGCCTGCCGGAGAAGGTGTGCTGGCCAGATTCAGCACACAGACCTATACTCAGACCAACCAGCCCATCTTGAACAGTGACATTAAGAGCTCTTTAAACCCACCCTTCAGGTTTCCTTGACAAACTCAGTTTCTGCCTTTCTGAGCCCCACCTTTGCCTTTGGCCTGGGAGATTCTTCATGAGGGCCACTCCCACTCAGACCTCCCTCTCTACCAATCGTCGTAGGGCATGCAACCGTCCCTGGTCATTCTTTGAAAAGATGTCCAAAGGCCTCTCTCCCATGGTGCCTGATCCCGCGGAGGAAAGCTGGAGGTGAATTTGGCTTAATACTCACAGGTCTCAGATTCTGTTTCTCTTTTATTAGCAGGTTTTCCTTGAAGTCCTGCCTAATGAAGCTTTCCTCTCCAGGCTTAATCCCCTCCAATCTAACCTACGACCCCTGGCAGATTAAATTTACCCAAGTTTAGCTTTGATCATGTCAGCATCTCCCCAGAACCCTTCCACAGGAGTCCTTTGAATTGGGTCAGACTCCTTGTATCAGTATTCACATCATCTGCTCAAGCAGAGCTGAACTGCCTCGTGTTCCTTGAGCAGAGAGCATACCTCGTGCTGTCGGGATGCAGGTCCACACCCACGATCTCACCATAATGGTGCTCCAGGCCTGGGTGAAAAGAGAGAGGCCTTTCTGGAGAAAGACAGAGCTGAGTCTCCATGATGGGAGTTTCAAGGAGCTCCTTGGGAATCAGAGAAGTAGGCAGGTATCAATGCGGACATCTGGGTCCGTCTCCAGGGGGCATCAGAAGCCACACACAGGGCAAATAACTGGGATTCAGGAGCATTTTTTGCTCTCCCACATTTGTTCTCTACATCTGTGTTCTTTCCCCCTAAAAACCCTTAACAACAAAAGCGGTGATAGGGCAGGAGGGCCAGAGGGATGATGTGGCATGTGTCCCCCTTGTAGGAGGGGGAGGAATCCCCAAGGGAGGCCATGGAGTTAGGGGAGGTCATCAGGAAGACTTATCCGCTGGTCGAGCCATGAGGTGGCCCTAGGCGATCGGAGGCTCCTCATCCTCTTCCCTATCCTTGGAATTTAGGTTCCACTGCCCTCCCTGCTCCAGAGGCTGCCCCCAGGGCATAGCCTTGAGCTAGTGATGTGGTGCTGAGACCATCTGGGTGGTCTACATGACTGAACCCAGTTAAGGCCTCTATATAAACTTTAAAGACTGGGCAGGCAGGTGTCGAGCCCTACTCACCTTACAGTGTCCAAGCCCCGCCTCATATGTAAGTTCCCTTGCTTCTAAAATCTGCCCCCTACCCATCTGGAGTGGCCGCCCCTTTCTGGGGTCCCTCCCTGCCCTCAGCGCCCAGAGGCCAGTTTCAGGTGACACCCGGAAAGCCGCAAGTGGTGGTTACAAGGGGGATACACTGAGCTGAATGGCTGGGGGGAGCCAGAAGGGAAGGGGTCAGGGACAGAGGGATGTCCTAGGGGCTGAGACATGGGAGGTGCTTCAGATCTGGTCATTCGCTCAGGACGGCAGTGGTCAGTAGTCTTTGACTGTATAGCAGATGAAGGAGCAAGGGACTCCTGACCAGAGGAAGAAACGCTCAGCTGCCCAGCACCTGCCCCATGGTAGATGGTGTAAATAAATAATGAGTGTGGCACGTTGATGGACCTGCACCCGCTGTACAGCGAGAAGCGTTGGCTCCATTGCTTCCGAGGGCTCTGCCCGCACCGATGTTCGATTTCTTTCTTTCTTCCTTCCTTTTTTTTTTTTTTTCCTCCTCGCTACTAAATGGAAATATGGCCTGGGAAGGGGGGACCATTTTCAGGGTTGAGAGCACATGTTGCGAAGTAGGCTTTGCCACAGACTCTATTTTAGCGAGTGAAAGTGATGTGAGAAATGAAGGTGATTCGTGTTTGTGCTTCACATGTTTCTCTATTTGCTTTAAACACAGACAATATTTACTAGCACATGCAGCTTCTCAATCCTCCCGGTATTTCTGGAGCTGAGAATTGCTGGAGGCCTAGCAGAAAAACTTAGTCCAAATTGGTTTCTTTGGTAAGAAAAGGAATAACAAGGAGGGAGGCAGACCCACGAGGCCGGCAGCCTTTTCCCTTGGTTCTCGTCTGTCTTGAAATATGTAATTGCCATCCTCGGAGCCAGAAAAGGCACAGGGGTTTGAACCAAAGAAGCAACAACGTTGTGTGCTGGCTGGAGCTGAGAAGTGCAGCAAGATTGGCCATAATGTAGTTTGGTTTCTACTTTTTGATTCCACAGGTTGTTAATTAGAATGGAAGAAAGCAAAGTGCGGGGAGAGGGGGGGTAGAGAAACAGAATTATGCCAGGAAATCGGGAAATAAGTGAAATGAATAGCAGTCAGGCTAATGTAACAGAAACCAAGTGAATACTCTCATGAACGTGCTCCCTGTTCTCCACAGAAGAGGAACTTGACAGGGCTGTGACCTTGGCCATACCCCCTTCCTTACGAGAAGCCATTCCACGCCAGGTCCAAGAGAAGCCGGATACCCACAGGAACTCCTGCCTGATAGCAGTCAAATCAGTAAACACAAGGGATTCCAGAATCCTCTTATGTCAATCAAAAATTAAATTTGACAAAACCATAACCGATGACTGAACCCAGAAGCCAGCAGTCTTTCTCAGGAAAGGGCCAGAGAGTAAATATTTCAAGGCCATGCAGTTTCTGTGTTAAGTACTCAACTCTGTGGTCACAGCAAGAATGCAGCCAAGACAAGACGGAAACAGACAGGTGTGGCTTGTGCTGGGAAAACCTTATTGACAGAAATGGGCAGCAAGCCAGAGGTGGTCCCCAAGCCCCGGCCTGCCAACCCCTGAGTTCAGTGATCATGACAAACCCTATCTGATGGCGCTTTACCATCTAGACAGTGTCCTTGCTTGCCCATCTCACGAATCTGTGAGGAGGCAGAGGAGGGACTGTAGACTCATCTGACCCACAAGGAGTTGGGGGTTCACAGAAAACAAGTGCCCAAGGTCACATAGTCTATAGGAAGCAAAACTGGGGCATTACCTCCCCGTGACCTTGGGCCCCTGCACATCTGGTCCCACTCCAAATCCTGCTGCTTCTGCCTTCCAAGGACCTGTGGCTGAGCAGTGCCACCTACACGAGCACTATGTCTGTCCCAGCCACACGGCCGGCCATTCACGTGAAGCCTCTTCTCCCTCCCTCCACCCCTCTGCCCCGTCGCATGAATGAGCTTTCTAAAAGTCAGATGTCAGCACGGCACACTCTGCCAAGAGCCCTTTAAAATCTCCCCATGACCTACAGGCTAAGGCCCCCTACTTCTTGGCTCAGGCCACAGGGCTCCCCTGGCTCTGGCCTCTGCCTCTCCATCCTCACCCCTTGCTGAGATCTCCTAAACCCCAGCAATTTCAAACAGCACAGCGTGTCCACAAGTCATCTCCTGTGGGCCCCTGGGCCTTTGCACATTCTTCTCCCGACACATCAAAGTCCAGCCTCATGCTCTACCTCTTACACCAGGTGTTCTTTGCTAGGCAGGCCAGGGTGGTATAGAGGACTCAATAATTCCCCAAGAATAAGAAAACCTGGCTTCTCAGTCTAGTTCTGCATGGGGAGGGGGACAGGTGGCCCCTCTACTGGTAAGCCAGCCCTCCAGCACTCAGCTCAAGGTCTCTGCCAAAGGGTGCCTCTGACCCCACCCCACGTGGGCTCCAGGGCTCCTGCTCACATCTGTGTGATGATCAGAGCCCCTCCCGTACCCCCCGCAAGTGTCAAGTCTTCCTCTGTCCATCATCAGCAAACTTGGGGCATGCAGGCAGAGACCCTCCTGTCAACCCGTGTATTCCCAGCACAAGGCTGAGGGCCTCGGACAGAGCCAACCACTGTGAATGGTGGTTGACCAGATGGACACACGAATGGGCCAGGGGATGAGGTTAATAGATGAGGAAATGGAGAAATTTTCACTCAGATTTTTTCTAACAAAGGGTCCGGCTGAACAGAGAGAAAAATGTAAAACTTCCTTAAGAGACCCTTAATCATAGGAAACAAACTGAGGGTTGCTGGAGGGGAGGGGTTGAGGGGACGAGGTAACTAGGTGATGGACAGTAAGGAGGGCACGTGATGTGATGAGCACTGGGTATTATATAAGACTGATGAATCACTGAACTCTACCTCTGAAACTAATAATACACTGTTAATTAACTGAATTTAAAAATTTTTAAAAAGAATAAATTTTTTAAAGACGGTCCATACCAAGTACATTATCTCAGTTAATCCCCATTGCACTATAATATGATAAGCTACATTAATCCAGTTATAGAGAAGGGCACTGAAGCTCAGAAAGGGTGAGCAGCTTTCCCAGTGTGGCACAGCCAGCAAACCCTGGATCCTCCACTCTTGAGTCTTTTCAAACACTGCACAGCTCAAGCATCACAGATTCCATTTGATCTTGGGATCCCCCCACACTCTTTGTTAGGTGAAAGAAGTACCCTTCTATTCCTAAATTGCTGAAGTTTGTATCAGAAATAGGTGTTAAGTTTTGCCGAATGCTTTTTATGTCTCTATTTATATGATCATATAATTTTTCTTCTTTAATCTCTTAGTGAACAAATTATATCAAATTCCAAATTTTAAACCAATGTTGCATTCTTGAGATGACTTCCACTTGGTCATGATGTGTTACCCTTTTATGTATTGAGGACTTTGATTTACTAACATTGGCTTGAGGACTGTTACATCTATGTTCATGAGGAATATTGGTATGTAGTTCTATTTTCCTGTGCTGTCTTTGGCTTTAGTCAGTTGTAGGGTGATGCTAACCTTATAAAGTCTTTTCTATTTTCTGGAAGAATTTGCATAGAACTGATATTATTTCTTCTTTAAATGTTTGGTGTCTTTCACTAGTGAAACCATTTGAGCCTTTGGTGTATTAATCATAGTTATCTACAATTCCCCGTCAGATAATCCCTACATCTGTGTCCTATCTGTGTTGGGTTCTGACAATTGCTCCATTTCCTGAGAGCATGTTGCTTTTTCTTACCTTTTCATACACCTCATGATCTTTTGTTGAAAGCAAGACATGCGTGCAGGATAGGAGAGACTGAGGTAAATCGTTTTTGTGTCTAGAAAAGGATGCACCTTCCCCTTGGCGAGGGCCCTAGTATGAGGGTTTGTGTTAATCTAGTCAAGTGCTGGGCTGGGTTTGGTCTTTGTTATTGTCATTGGGACCCTCAGCATACCATAGTCTTCGGAACTCCTGTCAAGACAGCTTGTGTCTAGGCACTGGATCCTTCCCTTCGCTGAGGAGGAACAGAATGGCTCTCCCTTGGACCCCAGATTAGAGCTGTCGCTCTGTAGTGGACATGGAGGGAAGGGTTGGGCAGAGTTCCTCATCCCTCCAACAGGACTGTTGTTTCTCTCTCCCTCAGATCTTGTACTTGAGTCCCTTGCACAATGGATGGGGTTCACAGGATTGTGGGAAAAGCCTGCAGGAGAGTCCAGACCCCCAGTGTCAGCAGCCCCGGTGGCTTCACTCTGTCCCTCCAGTGTGCATGCAGCCTTCACCAGTTTGTCAGCCTTTCTAGCCGGGCTTCTCCTGCTCTCCGGGTACCCGTCCCAGGTGGGCATGAGTTCCCACCTCCCGTCCCTGGAGGCAGCACGGTCTCTCTTTCCATGCCCCACAAGTTACTACCCCTGCAACCTCAGCTCTCTGGTGGATTCAAAAACAGCCATGAATTTAAAAGAAGTCCAGGCCTTTTTCATTGCAAGGTGGTAGCAACGTTTCTGCCTTCTCTCTCCATCCCAGGGTGGAGGCCAGATTCAGTATCTTTTTTTTTTAAGATTTATTTATTTATTCCAGAGAGATAGAGAGAGCTCGAGCACGAGCAAGGGGAGGGGCAGAGGGAGAGGGAGATGAGCAGACTCTCTGCTGAGCGTGGAGCCCGATTGGGGGGGCTCGATCTCACGACCCCAAGATCATGACCTAAGCCAAATCAAGGGTCAGACGCTCAAATGACTGAGCCACCCAGGCGCCCCTGGCTTCAGCATCTTTTTACGGCTAATTTTTATTTTAGTTCCTAAGGTTTAATTTGAATGGGCTAAAAACCTATCTTCACTGAAATGTCTTATTCCAATTCACACAAATCATAAAACTTAAAAAAAAAAAAACCTTGAAAACTATCATCACACGTCTAACTCAGAGAAATATCTTTTAACCACAGTACTCACATCATTATAGAATTGGGGGTGCGGATTATTGCTTAGACCCAAGAAACACAAACTCTGAGCATTCTGTATTCTTTAGGCTCCTGAAGCAATTAAAATGAGAATAATTTGAAGGCGAACAGAAAGAAAGTTTCCCTTCTGGAATAACAAGAAGCTGCTGTTCCTGTGTGGAAATGGAGAAACCATTCTATTTTTATTTTATTTATTTTTTTGCCACTTTAATCCTGACAGTGGTTTTATTTTTAGTTCACTTTTAATTAGTCGTGCAGAAGAAGAGAGCTGGAGTCAGTCCAAGGTGGAGAAAAGAGTTATTCTAAGCAACTCCACACTAACTATAACCTGGAAGGTGCTGAGCAAAAGAGATTTAACTCCCGATTCACTCAGGACCAGGGTGTTTGTGCAGGGTCACCAAGGAGGTGACCGGGCCCTGAAGGGCTGGGTTCTGAGAGGCAATGTGTTGAAGGAAGGCCCAGGAGCACAGTAAAGGGCTCCAGAAAGACCCAGGGACCGGGCAGGTGGGTGTTAGCGGGGAGCAGAAGGCAAAGCCAAGTGCTCTGACTCTAGAAAGTGGTTTGGGGAGTGTGCACTCCAGGCTTCCGGGCAGGCTTTAAGGGGATGAATCTGTTGGGGATGAGTCTGTTGAGCAGGATGGATGGGCGTGGGAGCATTAGAGCCCAGAGGCAAAGCAATCAGGGTCTCCGCTCGGGTGCTGGCAGGATGATGGAGAGAAGGATTTGAGAACCATGACACAGGCAGAGGAGAAAGAATGGCTTGCCACCCGAACCTAGTGAGCAAGGAAGGTGGAGTCAACAGCAGCTCAGGGGCTAGGCCTCGGCCCTGCCTTAGCAAAGATGGGGTGCTGAGGCAGGCCAGGCCAAGCTCCAGGTGAGAGGCCTGAGCAGGTGCCCGTGAGGCCTATGACATGCCCTATGAGGGAACACACACTCTGCAAGCGAGAAACCTGGGCCACCGCCGCCTCAGCCCTGCACCTTCCCAGCTGTGTGACGTCGGGCAAGTCACCTCTCTGTCTTAGTTTCCTCAGCGGGATAACGGGGATCCTGGTCTCGAAGCATTTCATACGGTCGAAATCAGAACACTTCTAGAAGAGGCTTAGCGTCATGCCTGGCTCATAGCAGGCAGTTAATAGCTTGGCTACCATCCCATAACCCTACGCCCTGCCGTTGGCTACTGAGATCTTCTCTGTACCAAGTACTCTGCCTAGCAGTGGGGACAGGGCAGTGAGGGAAACAATCACTGTCCCTGTCCTCTGGGGCTCTAAGGCACCAAGAACTACTGGTTCAGGAAGAGCCCTCGAACTGGGAGGGAAGGAGCAGGCACACAGAATAACACCAGCCCTACAGGGGGGAGAGGGGGTGCGGAGGCCAGGAAGTACAGCAAGGCACGCCGCCACATGCCCCCTCCCTCCATGCCTGATGCTCTCTCCCTGCCCTTGAAGTCCCTCGTGCAGGGGAAAGAGCCCATGAGAAGCAGCCCCATCTTTTCTCTCTATGCACCTCAGAGCACACCCACCTTCTCCATCAGCCTTCTCTCCAAGGCCACAAGCACCAAGGGCAGCAGAGTTTCAAGCGGCAGGAAGCAGGACAGCTTCAGGGTCTGCCTGGTGCCCCAACTTTTGCTCGCTGATTTCTCCCCCCAAGGACCACTCGCAGCCTCAGTCCTACCTCAAGTGCTAACTCCTGTTCAGTCCCAGGTCAGACTGCAGGCAACCGGCCTCAAAACCCAGAGACCCCCACTATCACCAGGTCACGGCCCCCCACTTTGCCCTGGAACGGGGTTCAACACTGCAGCGACTTCCTTATTCTGGGACCAGCAGCTCAGCCCTGCCCTGCACGGGTCTCTTTGCTGGGCAGTTACCCCGAGTCCCACACGGACTGGGCTCAGTCGGCACGCTAGGGCTCCCTCCTCCCTCAAGGACCTCTGTCTGGGGCAATCACAGGTGATCAGAAGGCACTGTGATCGACGTACAACCGAGAGAAGAAAGTGCTGGGGGACACAGAGGAGAGGCTCCCAACCCAGCCAGAAGCCGAGTGGTGCTGAGAAGCCATCTTAGAGGAGGTGACAGCTAAGCTGAATCCCCAAGCGAGAGTGGGAGCGGCCAGGCGAAGGGCCTCGCTGCAGGCAGGGGAAGAAGCCAAGGAAGGACAGAAGGTGGGATATTTAAGGAATTGGCAACTTTCCAGTCCAGCGGAGCCTCTCTCCAAACCTGGGATGCTGCCTCAAACACCAGCAGCCCCAGCCCCGCCACCTGCACCCGCGGCTCCCAGATGCTGGTCACCGGCCTGCCAAGAGCTCAGGTGTCACCTGCTCTCGGACTTGCCAGCACCATGCCTCAGCCACCTGCAGAGCCAATCCACTCCCCACTCCCCGGCTCTCACCGGCCACCACCTACTTGGGCAGCCTTGTCTCACCTCCTTTGTCCTCATGCTTTCTGGGACCTTGCCTTCGGGGCTCTCCTGTCTCCTGCAGGCAGGAGCATCCCTGTGGCTCAGTCAGTGCTCAGCTCAGTGAACCCAAATCCAATGCACTCATCCACTCTGCGCCAGCCCCAGGGCATGGACCTCTGAGCTCTGACTAGGGAGGGGGAGATCTGCGGGCTGCAGGGGGGCCTCCCAGGGGGGCCTGGAAAGAACCCTCCTCATCTCCTGGGCCTGTGGATCTAAAACAAGAACCCCTAGGCCATCTGTTCTCTGCAATGGTGCTGAACTCCCAACCACGTGTGGGGCAGTGCCCGTGGAGAGCCTGTGGAGATGCATGCTCACTGTCTCCAAACCGGGGACTGCAAGGCTGGCCACACACCCAGCACAGGGACAGGGGGTCGTAAACAAGTTGGTGACAGAGCCCAGCAGCCAGCAGATACCTGGGGAGCCGACACAGAAAGACAGACAAAAGCAGGAAGAAACCTTTGTCCACGCATGCATGTCAAGCCCAGAGGCCCTGGGGAGGCTGTCCCAGCTGCCCGCTCCTGTCAGCCCCAGCCCTGGGCCGCATGGCTGGGGGCCTTAGGTGCCCTGGCCTGGAGCCCCCAGCCTGGATTTTACCTCAACTGAGACTCGAATCAATGTGTGGTCTCAGGATGTTCCCTCTCTCTGCGCCTCAGCCGCATCACTGTGAGTTCTCCAAGACTCCAGCTTTCTCCCCCTACATGGGGTCTCTGTGACGGGCTTCCCAGTTCATGCACGGACCTGCTCCCCTGTAGACGCTGTCCCTTCACCAGCCCAAAACAGCGGACCCCCCAAACAGCAGTCCTCCTCCTGCCCGCTGCATTTTATAGAAACTTCTTAAAAAAACTTTTCTCTCTCTCTTTTTTTTTTTTATGACCAGCCTAAATCTCTGCTAGATTTAGGTCCACAGTCCTTTCTCCAAAAGCTCACGGGCTTCAAAATTCAAAGTCTTCCAGATCTTAGAAAGGGACGGAGTGCACGTCATGTCTATCACGTAGCGCCGGCTACATTTCAGGCAGCACCCCGCCTCTGAGCATTGGCCACTGCACAGCCAAGCATGCAAATATGAATATGCACGTGAAACGGGATCAAGATGACTCAGCTCAGATCAGAAAGAACATCAGGATTGCTGCTACGGATCTACAGGCAGTGCTGGTCTCAGAGGCATGGAGTGGGTCATGCAGGCGCCTGGAGCCCCAGAGGGCTCTGGGCCAGGGTCACAGAGGGTTTGTGCACACGAGGTTGCTGGGCAGACCCCGCCAGGGGCGTCTGGATTGGGATCTGTTAGGGTTTTCACCGGTTCCATGTGGATGTGAGCAAGTTCTGTAGCCCAAGTCTCATTCTTGTGTCTGTAAGCAGAGACCACAATACTGACCACGGGCTTATAAAAATGCAATGATAGGAATGAAGGAGGCAGGCAGTGACAGAAATCTAAGGAATGATGGGAGGGTGTTCTGGGCGCCCCCCAGCCCTGGCTCTCCTCCACTGGGTCATGTTGAGGGAGGATCTCCTTGTCTGAATTCTCCCCTCCCAGGTGAGCCCCTCAGGGCATGCGGTGAGCTTTTTCTTTCCATATTTCTAGTACCTAGAAGAGAGCTTTGCAAATAATGAGGACTCACTACATGTTTGTTGAATGAATGAATGACGGAATTAATTATTTAGGATGTACTCAATGGTGTGGTGACTTCGTGGCAGAACAGCGAACACATCCCACGTCCTCCTGTCCCCAAGAGAGTGGTCTCGTGTTCTACTGTCCTCCAAGCAGCCAACCTCGGTCAGTCACAACCACTGTGTCAACATCTGCGGCCCCCGCCCTGCATCCGTCAGTGACCTCAACAGAGCCGTGTAACAGGCGCCCCACCAGGTAAAACAGGAGCAGGATTTACAGCCACAGTGGGATTTGATGGAGGTGTGAAAGAGGAGAAGAAGGCCGGTTACGGGTTGCCCAGGAGCACAGGATTCTCAGTTGGACACACCTGATTGTAAATTCTAGCTCAGCCACTGACCAGCTGGGGTCCTGGCGCAGAAGCCCTGACATTCTGAGGACCTTAGTTTCCTCTTTTTAGGGAAGGTAATCATGAAACCTGCCTCCCAGAGTTGTCGTGCATATTAAAAGCACAACGTAAGCAGCCAGAAAGAAACTGTAATTATTTTACACTGCAGACGATTGCTCTTTAGAGCTAGATGCGACCTTACCCCATCACCGTAATTAGGTTAATTGTTTTAATATATATTGCAATTAAAGCACCTATATTTGTCTCGGGCATTTTATCACATTCACTTGATACCACCCTGAATGTCACCGTGGGACTTTGATCAAGGCCATGACTGACAGATGGCGGACACCCAATTGAGGAGCAACCAGATTTAGTTTGTCCTCCTCACCTCTTTCTAGAAAAACTCTCTTCCAACCCTCTCAGACTGTTTACATCCTACCCACGTTTTTCAAGAGCCAATTAAAATGAGACATTCCCTAGGAAAACTTTCTTTCTTGTCCCCAGCTGTAAATGTTCTCTCATTCCCCTGTGCTTCTGTAAGACCCCATCACTGTATCATGGTGACTGTGGATTTCTCTCATTCCCCTATTTTTTTTTTTTTAAAGAGAGAGAGATTGCACACGCACAAGCGATGGGGGGGAGGGGTGTGCAGAGGGAGAGGAGAGAATCTTAAGCAGGCTCCATGCCCAGATGCAGGAATCAATCTCACAACCTTGAGATCATGACCTGAGCCAAAATCAAGTGTCAGCCACTTAACCAACTGAGCCGCCCAGGTACCCCCTCTCATCCCACTTCTTGACCTGGGGCATATGGAGGGCAAAGGCCAGGTTTGACTCATCTTTGTTCCTTTGCCACTCGACACAGAGATTGGCTCTTAAAATACCCCCGGAACTGAGCAACTTCATTATATAAAGCTGTGAAAAGAAAGAAGACTGCTAGATCCTGAGCCGGGGAAAGCAAACACTAAACACATCACCTCTTTTTTCTCAGTGAGACACTTATGGACTGACTGTGCCCACGTGCTCATCTTGACTGCCATAGTTTCCAAGTGAGGTGTGACACCTCTGCAGATGCTAGGAACTTTCCACAAAACCCCAGGGCATGGAGAATGTTGACAGAATCAACTTCTTAATCCTGGGCTTCTAAATACTCTTTCCTCCAAGCCTACCCAAGAGCACAGCTGCGGTAGAGGCTGGCCTCATGGTGCCTCTCATCTCATCTCCCCTTTCACAGGCGCCCTTCTCCCGCCATACAAGAGAAGGACACGCCTCTTCCCACCTGATATCTTCCTATACAGTGCTGCCTCGGAGTACAGAACAAGGAGGCATGGGGGGCAACTATTGGTGTCCAGAGCCTCTTCGTATCATGGCACTAGAACCAACCACCTGCTCCATCTCATGAAGACAACATCCAAAAAAATTTACTTTTTATATTTACTAATTACAAAAATTTGTAATATCTATAAATTGCCAATTAAAATTATTATAATAGTAATCCAATGCAGAAAAAAATGTTAACACTTAAGAGCCTTAATAATAAAGAGAATTTGCAAATTATATTTCAAATGATCTACGTATTTTTGCTGCAGAGATGTATGGTGGGGTGATTAATAAAAGACTTAAGTGTAAAAATATATACTACGTTAATTTAAAACTCTGAAGGGGAAGAGGAATGGAAATACAACGTCAAGGAGAAAAAGAAACAGCGTAAATTTGCAACTGTTAAAAAATAGTTTATTCATGTATGGTAGTTTTGTTTATTTTTTTTAAGGTTTTATTTATTTATTTGACAGACAGAGAGAGCACAAGTAGGCAGAGTGGTAGGCAGATGGAGAGGGAGAAACAGGCTCTCCGCTGAGCAGGAAGCCGGATGTTGGGCTCGATCCCAAGACCCCAGGATCATGACCTGAGCCAAAGGCAGCTGCTTAACGGACCCACCCAGGCGCCCCAATGTATGGTAGTTTTAAAGATGAATAATGGTGAGTATAGACTCACTATGGTTTTTATATTCCATTAAATACATTAAAAGAAGAGATGGGACATCTTTATTATAAAATGTCAGTAGTTTATAGGAAGCCAGAAATCACATCATTTGTAGCTCTTTATAAGTATGATTAAAATGTTTAGATACATAGACTTTAAAATTATTTTAGGGGTATGCCATGTTTCTCTCATCTGGATGTCTGCATTTTAATACATAAATCTGTTGAAATCTGAGAAAGCAAAGGTGAAGTAAGGAAAATCTGCTATACATTATGCCCCATCTCTAAATTTCTAGGTTGAAACCTAACCCCCGATGTGATGGTATTTGGGAAGGGGGGCCTTTGGGAGGTGACCAGGTCATGAGGGGGGAGCCCTTATGAATGGGATTAGCGCCTTTAGAGAAGAGACCCCAGAGAGCTCCCTCACCCCTTCCACCTCATCTCCTCCACTGTGTCCCTGAGGTGGCTGTCCGTCTGTGAGTCAGGAAGCAGATCTTTACCAGACACCAAATCTGCTGGCCCCTTGATCTTAAACTTCCAGCCTCCAGACTGTGAGAAATAAATATCTGTTGTTCAAGCCACTCATTCTGTAAGATTTTTTACAGGAGCCTGAGCGGACCAAGACAGTAACTATGAAATAGAAAGTCAAAGAAGTTCATACGGTGTGTGTAGGGGCATGCCCCAGATTCTTGCCCTGGCTCTATCTCCAAGTCACCGTGTGACCTTGAACAAACCCTTCCTTTCTCTGACCCTTGGTTCACCCACAAAACGGAAGCTCTATAAAGCTCTTTGTAGGTTTATAATACTTTATCACCCAATTTTCTGGAAAGCAGACCCAACTCAGAGAGGTAAAATAAACCCTCAACAGATTTAGTCTGAATTCAACTCCTCTGAGATAACTCTCCCCGGGCCTAGGTCCTCTGAAAGAGATCTGGTGTCCTTCCTCCTGCATGCCCTGGTACCATCTTGGGGTCTAGTTATCAAGAGGAAGGAGCCTAGAGTGCATGTGACATCCTCCAAGTCTTCCCAGGCTGTACATTTGTCTCAAGACCAACTCAAGAATGAAAGGGAGAGAAAGAGCAGAGAGAACAGACATCTCTTCTGAGTCCAACTTCCAACCCAAAGCAACAAATGCGGCTGATTTATTTGTCTCCTCACAGTTAAAAAAAGAAGAAGAAGAAAAAAAAGCTAGCTGCTGGATTTTGGAGGCATTATGGTGGGGTGGGAGAGTGATGTCCCCAAACCAGCCAAGATAATGGCTGTGTCATGGAGGTCAACCCCCTTGACTCCGGACTCTTCGATTCAATGCATGAACTCTTTGGAAGTATTCTTCTAGATGTTTACTGAACTTACAGACATGTGGCAGCCTCTGTGCTGAGCTCTTTGCACACTTCTCTTCAGCAAACCTTGAGATACGTATTATGACTCCATTTCATAGGTGACGAAACATTTGCTCAGAGAGGTTCGGTAAGATGCCTGAGGACATCAGCTCGCGTGACAGGCAGTATTGAGGCCACATCTGCTGGTTTCTGAAATCTGAGCTCAAGAGCAGTTCCACGACTGGGGTGCCTGGGTGACTCAGTCAGTTAAGCATCTGCCTTTGGCTCAGGTCATGATCTCAGGGTCCTGGGATTGAGTCCCGCATCGGGCTCCCTGCTCAGCGGGGAGCCTGCTTCCCTCTCCCTCTCTGCCCCTCTCAGATAAATAAATAAAATCTTAAAAAAAAAAAAAAAAAGCAGTTCCATGATTGTCCAGTTGGGGGACGCATGGACACTCCCTGAGCCCCATCTCTTTGGCACATAAGGAAGACCACCACACACTCCAGTGTCAAAGGCTTGTTCTTACCCGTGAATGAGACAGTAACACACAGAAAGGAGCTCTTGTCTCACGTCCGCCTTTGGAGTAGGAATTTTCTCCTGTGGATTTCCAGGTAAGGAAACTGAGGCTCAGGGCACAGAAGTAATTCGCATATACACAGCACGTGGCATAACCTGACCTCGAATCCTGCACAGCTGTTATGATACATGGCTTCTGTACCCAGTTTAAGGGAGCAGATGTTGGGAATGTTCATCATCAGCATCTCTGCACCATTCAGAGCGACAGATGCACGTTTCTGACTCTTCTTCTAAGAAGCCTCCAGATGGATCCAGCTGAGTGTGACATGCCAAGTGCGCTCCTGGATATGTCTTCCAGAGCACCCTTTAAACAACACTTTAAAGCAGCAATTTCCACGCTGTGCTCCGCTGAACACCAAGGTTTTTACAAAATGTTAAAAGAGACTCCAAAAGGAACAACAAAAGGAAATTGGGGGGAGGCCAACTAAATTTGGGACTGTCGTTTAACTAGATATAGCTTCTGGCTTTGAGGTATGTCATTCATTACATCTGGCATCCGGTAAATGACATTGGTCCACGGCTACCTGTGTGACCTTGGGGTGAGATCACCAGAAGCACTGGAGTAGAAGAAGAGAAAGAAATGAAGAATGGATCACAAGCAAGCAGCAATATTCTAGGCGAGAGCAGAGTAAAAGACCAGTCAAAAGTTTAAGAACACAGTGGAGATCCGATGGAAGAAATACCAAGAGAGGGCGGAGAATTAGAAGCCAAAGAAGGAGAGTTTCAGGAAATACGCATCAGAGGGTTATCTGCCCCTGAAGGATGGAGAGTCAGACCTGCGTGAGAAGCCACTGACCAGTGGCTTCCCAGACCGTGGCTGAGATACAACCTCATGAGCCCTTCCTCTGCCTTCTCCTGTTCCTCTTCCTCTCCTCTTCTTCCCTTCCTGAACACTTCCGTGCTAAAACCATTGCATGGAGCTGAGCAAGGTGCTGGTGGGGTGATGGACGAGCCAGCGTGCCAGGTGATGGCATAGAAGCCAGAGAAGGAGGAGGAAACTTCCATGTGCCTGGGACGCGGTGGGGATGGTGAGGGATGCCCAGAGCAGGGAGTCAGAGCCTGAACCTGGGGCAGCAGCATGGCCTGGGGGGCTGGAGCCTGTGACATTGGGGAGATCCTGCGTGTGGTGGATGGCATGGGTGGGAGGCTGGTTACACACGCGACAGAGATGAAAGCAAGAAATACACTACCAGAGAGGGAGTCAGATTTCTCACTTTTCGAGAAGGGAGTTAGAAATATGGAAAGGAAGGAAACTAGAATGAACTTTTTTGTCTTCGACTGGAACTATACCTATTATGTGAATTCATGGTTTTCAATACCCAGCAGGTCCCGAAATGTAGGTGTAGTTTTAAGCTTTAATAACATCAGAGGATAAATACTGCAAACTCACAGAACACACCATTTGAAAGATTAATTATTTACATTTCTTTTCTGTTCAGTGTGTGAGTTTTGAACTACAAAGTCTTCATTTTCTCGGTCCTTCTGAAGATGGAAAACCCTGAACAAAAATTTTAAAACATATTCAAAATTTTCAAAATTAAATAAGCGTGATGGAGATTTAAAGAATTCCACTTTCAAGTGATTTTTTTGTGTTTATAGTATTTATGCTTCTGACATTATTAAATCTTAAAATGCTACTAAAATCAAGGCACACTATACAAAAACGCTATTGGGTAACACCGAGCTAAGAAATGTGTATATGTATGTGCATGTGTGTTTGTGTGTGTATATATGTAAGCACGTATATTACACACGCCTGATTTTCTTTTAAGAGTTTATTTATTTATCTGAGACAGAGAGAGAGAGAGCATGAACGGGGGGAGGGAGAAGCAGATCCCCGCTGAGCCAAGAGCTGGATGGGGGACTTGATCCCAGGACCCTGAGATCATGACCTGAGCTGAAAGCAGACGCTTAACTGACTGAGCCACCCAGGCGTCCCTCACATGTTTATAACTGTGTTTTTTATCTATAGATATCCATGTTCCACATGGGAGCAATGAGCACCACTGGTGCCCCAATCTTGGTTTGTAAACACCCTTCTCCATTAAAAGGAACACTATGTATACATAAGATGCTTGAAGAAATTGGCCTTGGAAGAACACAGCTTCACCTCTGCCATATTCCTACCAAAGATGCATCACCTGAAGCGAATCACCAGGAAACATTAGACAAACCTCAATTGGAGGGACAGTCCACAAAATAACTGGCCTGAAATCTTCAAAGTGTCACAGTCACGAAAGTCAAGAAAAAGTGAGGAAGTGTCCCAGACTGAAGGAGAGACTCAGAAGACAGGACAATAGATACATCAAGCAACTTTAAACGAAATGCATTTGCTCTAGAAGACCTCCATCGAGCACTGGGATGGAGGGTGGGCGACAGGAAAACATCCATGTTAATTTCAAGGCTTTGTGTGTTTATTGTGCTTAATGTGGAGGACTGTCCATGCCTGTAGGAAACACACACTAAAGCAATTGGGTGTGATGGGGCACCAAGTGGGCAACCTACCCTCAGATGGTTCAGGAAAACAGAAGTATTCTGCACAGCACTTCCAACTTTTCCGTAAGTTCAAGACTGTTTGAAGGGTTTTCCTGTTAAAATGAAAAGGAAATATTGACTCTGAAGAGGGTCCATATCTTCATTTGCCAAATCAAGTATTGGTGGCTGTTGAGGCTTATTGAGAGAATCATGATGCACATGCGTCTTTCTTTGTTACCTACAAAAACAGCTTGCGGGCAGGAGATACTAAGGACAGAATGGCTGGAGGGACAGTGGAGAAGAACTAAGCCATTGGACAACGTTGGATGAGTCAAGGGCAAGAAGGACAGCAACTCTTCAAACTCACAGAGTTTGAAGACAACAGACTAAAGACCCTGCTCTCACTTTCCCTTTTTGCTGACATTTGTCAACATTTGCAAGACCAATGGAGGGTGGTTGGCCCCCACCCTGAGTGGCAGGCCCCTTGGGCAGCCCTGGAGAAACCACTCACCTTTCTGCCTCCTTGGTTCCCATCAGCTTTCCACATGCAAGGCCTCTGTGCACGTGGCAATGAGCAATGTGGCTTTGTTGTAAAAACCCAAAATTCCAAGTAAAAAAAAAAAATGGAGGGAGGGCTGAGTGGTTGGGCAGAAAAGGAAGACAGACTATTCTTATAGGCTTTGTTATCTTTTAAATTGAAAATCATGTAAGTAGATCAATGATTCTCAATGGAGGGGGGGCAGAGGCAATGTTGCCCCCCTTGGAACATTTGCCAGTGTCTGGATTCACTTGGATTGTCATGGCTGGGGAGCAGAAGTGGGGAAGAGAGGACATGGTTGTTACTAGAAGCCAGTGAGTAGAGGTCAGCTGCTAAATAGTCTACAATGCAGAGGACAGCCCTCACAACAGAAAATTATCTGGTCCAGAGTGTCAATAGCATGATGGTTGAGAAACCCTAGAAATAAACACAAAAAAAATAATAATAATAAAATCTTTGGCTGTTGCTTTGAATAAAAATAAACATACCGCAGATCATTGAGCAGATGGCTGGTGAGATTTTAACGGGCTAAGCTGTGTACAGGACATAGGGTGGAATTCTCAAGCCCAGCATGACATGGTAGAGCATTTAGTGTAGACTCAGCAGCTTATTCTAACCTAGGCCATGGTGGCTGGGAGGGAAGATGAAGTCCTTGAGCCAGAAGTAGCATGGGATTAAGGGGTCAGGGGCCAAAACTTAATTTTGGTTCTATTGATTACTACTTTCACTCCCAGCCAGGAACTTCCAGCTTTCCTCATCTGTAAAAGGTGGCTAATATCCTCACATTGTCATCCGGTGAACCCCGGACTCTTTGTGGACCCTCATGCCATACACAGGGGACACATAAAAGCAGGCCCAGAAGGCCAGCATCTGTGTTAAGCGGCAGCTCAGATCCCTTCGGATTCCCCCTGACCCATGCACTCTTGATCTTAACAACTCCCATTCCCAGAGTCCCAGCTTCAAGCACCAGCTTGAGAATCTGCTGCCGGCCCACGTGCTTGAGCAAAGTCCTATCCTCCCCACTGGCCCCTGACCCATGTCTCAAACGCTTCCGTTCGGCCATGTTTTGGAGTCTCCCCCTCTCTTTCTGATCCCTGGCCCTTGCCAGATCTGTCACCAGACTGGAGTTGGTGCAGGCTTCACTACCCATCGTGCTGAGGTGTGAGAGTCGTTGTGACATGACGGAGATGGAAACAACGTGTAGACTTGAATGCGCCCCACAGACCCGGGGAAGACGTTCTCATTAAGACAACACCTTACTATCCATCACACCCTTACACCCCACCCACCACCAAAACTGTTGCCCAGCTGATGTTCAGCGAATGTGTCCTGTTGGTGAAACTCACAGGTGGGGGGTGCAGAACGGGAGGGGGGGAGACACTGAAACACGATGCCTATCCCCACAGGGCTTACACACAATGAGGAAGGAAGACAGAAGCCTCCAGAACCAGCAGAGACCCCCATCCGGAAATGGACCCACATGGGATGGGTGGACATGTCCTCTTCAGAAACTGTCTCACCGAGAATGGGGGGGCGGGCACAGAGTGACACAGCTAGCAGAATCCTCTCTGTGCACCGACCTGATTAGATATACCCTGTGCTACTGGATTTTCATTTCCCCTGATATACACATTCAGAAATCATCCAGAAAAGGCCATCAGGGCTGAGACATGCTGGACTTCTTCCTAGAAGGACAGACTGAAGAAACCCGAGATGGTGGCCCTAGATAAGAGAGGGATGGACTGGAACCTTCCGTGAAACCCTTCAGCCTGTATGGGGATGACAAGAGGATTTCAGCTCAGCATCAAGCCCTTTCCAGTAATTAGAGTCCGTGGCAGCCAGAAGGCTGAGCCGTGGGGAAGGATGTACTTTTAAATGGGAGCCACGATGACAGAGAAGGATGGTGGGGTGGTTCCACAAGTCCACGCTGAAGGCTGGTCATTTAACACATCAAACGAATACCTCATCAAGAGTAAGTCCCCAGGACCCCAGACTTGCTGAGTGACGCTGAATGAGTCACCTCATCTCCCTGGGCTTCTGTTCCATCATCCAAAAAGGAAGGATAATCATACCTGGAAGCATCAAAGTGAAGGAAGATCTGCAAATTCGCCTTGCAAAAACATAAAGCACGGTGTAGAGGGCGTGACGTGGTTGCACAGCTCCCTCCCCCGTGAGACGTTCTAGGACACACAGGTCTGCCCCACCAGTGTCCCTGGGTGTCTCAGGCCACCACCTGTGCAGAAGTGAAATTTTCTGCTGGGGAGAGCTGCACAGAGAGAGCCCTGGATTTGATGAACACAGTGGGCTAGTCCACTGGGCTGTCTGTACGAGGATCATATTTTATTGAAAAGGGGGACACAGCATGGGGCCCGCTGAGCCCCCAGCACTGCTCTGATGCTGGCATTCACAGGGCAGGCTGCTTCCTTCCCGCTCAGGGGGCCCCGTGGGCATCCCAGCCTTCCAGGGCTGGCCAGGGTGAGGGAGCACATCCAGCCAGCTGGGGCAGTGGGAGGAACACAGCTCTCCAAGTCAAGGCTGCTGCTTTCTCCATAGGTGATTTGAGACCAATGTGGGACCCTCTCTGAGCCCGTGTTTCTTCAGCTGTCATCCTGGGGAGATTATCATAATCCTCTTCTCTGAGGATTTGGGGAGGGTTATATGAGATAGTGCCGGTCACCGCCCGAGGGGCAGACAGGGAGGCATGTGCCCACTCCCCCCAAATGCCCAGAAAACAAAAACAGTGTAATTCTGCAACATGGTATAGGAGTCTCAAAAGTATAAGACGTCAGCTACGTCATTTATGTCACGTAAATCAGGGTCGATGATTCATTCAATTATTATACATGTGTAAAAAAAAAATTCACAATGTTTTCATCTATTCAGAAAATAAAAACAGAGTAAAACCATGAGTACTTGCTTCTGGGAGAGGCTGAAGAGGACAGCTAGAGCTTGGGATATGGTGATAAAACTGTGTCCCGGGGGATTTGGAACCAGAGACAGAGAGCTTGCTTCCCTGGTATAAAACCCCACCTCTGAGGGGCGTCTGGGTGGCTCAGTTGGTTAAGTGTCTGACTTAGGCTCAGATCATGATCTCGGGGTCCTGGGATCCAGCCAGGAGCCCCCTGAGGCACTCCCCCCACAATCCCAAGCTCCATGCACAGCAGGGAGTCTGCTTCTGCCCCTCCCCCTGCTCACATGCATTCTCTCCCTCTCTAATAAATAAATAAAACCTTCAAAATAAAAAAAAAAAAACATCTACAAGCACGTACTTGCATAAGCATGCGTGCACACATGCTCACACACACTTGAACCCAACTAGGTCTAAAATGTTCACTGAGAGGCAGCCTGGTACGGAGAAAAAGCAAAAGCTTTGGAGTCCAAACTACATCCTAGGTTTGGGATTTTCTTATTCTGGGTTTTACGACTTTGGGCAAGCTACTTCCCCCATCTTCATAATAACTAATTTTCCAAGTTGTGGAGGTTAAATTAAATCATATAGGTAAATTGCCCAACTTAATGTGTGATTCACAGTTAAGTATTTGATAAATGGGAGCCCTGCATTAATGCATGTGATTGCATGAAAATGTTATGTATGTTGTTCCCCTCCCCCGCCCCCCCACCCCCACCCCCAGGGAAATTCGCCAAGCCAGAAAACCCAGCTCCAGCCAGGAGCCCAAACAGAGTGCTCTGGAAGGCTGTATTCTAGCTCCCTCCCAGTTATGTGTGTGATGAAGATCCAGCAGGAAGCTGATCTCAATGTTTGTTTATTGAAACCATTTGTTTGCAAAATGCCTTTTTGTGTACATCACTAAAGCTCTCCATTTGTAATTCCCCATCTGTGGCTTCTGACAAGCAAACCTTCAGGAAACCTTAAAGAAAAGTGTCACATGATTAAACCTGCAAAAATATACATGGGTCTGGAGGGCCTTGCAGGGAGGAGCAAGATATCCAGGGGCCCAGGAGGAAGGGAGACAGTGCCCATCAGCCCCCCTCGGATGGACAGCGGAGACCCCAGGAAGCACCCTACAGACCTTTAGTGAGAGCAAAAGGAACCACCTGCTGGAATTTAGCAGGGCCCTCCACAGTTCTGGTCAACACCACTGTCACCCATATGGATAGAATGGGTCCTCCTGGGACTCACTGCAGACTGCACCTGTGTCACTCTGGCCCCGGCTGTTGGCACCTTTAGCGTTTCTCCAAGACCCAGACTTCGCGATTGCGAAGCCATAGCTTTGGATCAGAAAGGGTGTCTGAGCCACTGAGCTTGAAGGCTACCTCTCCGACTATCATCTATTATCCCGTGTTACCACTACACAGAAATTGGGCTCAGTCAAACCACACAAAGCAGTAAGATGCTGGAGCTGCCAGTTGGGCTGTTTATACTGGAAGAAGGATATTTGAAAACCCATCTCAAAATCTAACCCAGCATGATCCTTTTATATGCAATTATCCCCCAGTTTGGCATGAAATTCAAATAAATGTTTAGAAATGCTCAAACCTCCGGATGAAAGCTATAATTAATGTATCAATGATTTTTTTTTCTAAAGGGCACGCAATCAAAAAGAGAAGCCAGCATATTAGAGCAATTAATGGAAATTAGACAGAGTTGGGGGGACAATGGGTTTGCATTCTGGTTGGAAACATTTTCAGGATTTAGACACTGTCGGGTCAAAATTTGTCATGGCTGGAACCCAAACTCTGATTAATGTCTGTGGCTTATGGGGGGCATAGCACAAGCAGGGTGAATGGTGCAAATAGTAAAATACAAAAGACAAGGTCCTGCCACGTGGAACTCAAAATCTGAACAATATGTAAACTAAATAGCAGATGGAAGCCAAGTATTCAATCAAAACAGTGTGGACAGGGAATGGGCACGAAGCCTAGGCTCCCCTTCTTGGGAGGCTTCAGGAAGGACCAGATTGAGCCAAGGTTATCAGCACAAACAACACCCTGTTGCCAACATGGGGTCCCTGAGCCACACATCTCTGTTGTGCCCCAGCAGCCAACATCAGATGGCCAACCTGTGCTACAAACTTTCCTGCCTAGTATATTATTGATGCTCAGATAGCTCTAAAATCACCCTTCTTCCGGCCTGTGGCCAACTCAAGAGCAGATACCTGTCTTTGTATTTCATCCCTCAGCTCAATGCCTGGCAGAGAATAGATGCCCAAGAAATGCTTATGAAGTCACATCAGGTTGAGTGCTCACCTCTTAAGTCCAGTTAATTTTTAGGCAGGATCTTCCCTTTGTGTTTCTAGAAATGTATATGCATCTTCCAATGCCCCCTGTATGTTGCCTCCTCCCAGAAGCCTTCCTGAACCACTACAGCCCATGGTAACCTGACCCTCCTCTGAGCTCCAAATTCACTCATCATCCATCGATTTCTTTATGCAGCTCTATCTAACCTGTAAGCTCCTGGAGGATGAAGAGAGTGTCTTGTTCATCTTTTCATCTTTAAAAATATGTTAGATGTTATGAACTGAACTGTGTCCCCACCCCCCAAATTCAAATGTTGAAGCGCTAATCCCTGTACATCTCAGAATGTGTATTGGAAGACAGGGTCTTTAAAGAGATAATTAGATGAGGATCTTGAAGTGAGGTCAGATGGGTAGAACCCTAATGCAACATGACTGGGTCCTTAGAAGAAGAGGGAGAGAGGCAGGAGTTTGTGCACAGAGAGGAGGCCACAGCAAAGAGTCAGCCATCTGCAAGCCAAGGGAAGAGGCCTCCAAAGAAACCAACCCTACCGACACCTTGATCTTGGACCTCCAGCCTCCGGAAGTGTGAGAAAATAAACTTCTGTTGCTTAAGCAAGGGAGGTAGAAGAAAGAGGGGTAGATTCAGCCTCCAAGTTCTGAATTTGATAAGCACATTGATAATTTCTAGAATACTCCAAGAATCAAGGATATGCCTAAGTGAACTGTGAACACCAAATTAGAATGAGGTAAAATGACCTCACACTGAGGGACTTTGGAAGGAAGAGCCGTGGGTTGAAGTGTAGCTCTACCCTTGATGGGCCATGTGCCACTTCAACTCCCTGGACCTTTGTTTTCCGGTATTTTCCCCTCAGATTTGAAACGCCTACTTGTCTAGTGTTGGCCCGGGCTGGTGTGAGCATTACTGCATTAATGTGGGTAGAGCATCTACCACAATTGGCATATCCCTAGATGCTGAATTAAATGGCAGCCACAATTAAGAAGGCACCCAAGGTGGGAAGGAAACCATAAATTCTGGAAACACAGAGGAAGGTAAGTGCTCATTATATGCTTCCTTGGAAGGTTCTGGACCTGCATCTCTACTGAGGCCTTCATCCACACTGGGATGAGAGGCAGAAGTGGTGAGTCCTGACAAGGATTCTCCCTGACCAAACTTTAGCCAGGTTCCTCTAGCCCCTTGATCCACTAGGCCCCTCCTGGAACCTTGTCAAGAGCAAGAATCCTGCTACATCAGTGCAGTGAGACTCTCCTACCCTCAATATCCAGTCACCTGGGATATTTGACCAAATTCCTCATCTCTCTTTATCCCCCCTCAGTGATATCAGATCACTCTGGCCTACCTTCAGCAAGAATCCTATGTGGTCAGCTCAGCAAGAATCCCCCTGTCCTCAGAGCTCCTGGGTAGCTCAGTCAGTTAAGTGTCTGACTCTTGGTTTTGGCTCAGGTCATAATCAGGTCCTGGGATCGAGCCCTGTATTGGGCTCCTTGCTCAGTGCAGAGTCTACTTGTCCCTCTCCCTCCTCCTCTGCTCTTCCCCCTGCTCGCACTCTCTCTTTCTCTCTCTCTCAAATAAATAAATGAAATCAATTTTTTAAAAAGAGGGGGGTGATGCCTGGATGGCTCAGTTAAGCATCAGACTCTTGATTTCAGCTCAGGCCATGATCTCAGTGTCATGAGATCAAGCCCTGTGTCAGGCCCCATGCTCAGCATGGAGTCTGCTTGAGATCCTCTCTTTCCCTCTCCCTCTGTCCCTCCCCCTGCTCATGCTCTCTAAATAAATAAATAAATAAATAAATAAATAAATAAATAAATAAATAA
>NW_023270305.1:4176235-4290154 GCF_011800145.1 Mirounga leonina
TAAATAAATAAATAAATAAATAAATAAATAAATAAATAAATAAATAAATAAATAAATAAATAAAATCTTAAAAAAAAAAAAAAACGAAAAAGAATCCCCCTGCCCTCTTGGTAATTTTCCACCCACTGACCGCCCCCCCCACCTCTGCTCCTTGGCTATAAATCCCTACTTTTTCTTGTATTCAGAGTGGAGCCCTATCTCTCTCCCCTATCGCAAAACCCCATGGCAGCCATCCCTCAAATAAAGTCCTGCCTCACCGTCTTTAACATGGGTCAGAATAAAATTTCTAACCATCCAAAGCTCACCAAGTGGGCTTGAATACAGTCTCCTTTTGGGGGCAGAAATAACATCCTATTCATCTTTTGAACCCCAGTGTCCATCACATGGCAGTTCTGATAAACTGTACTCATACAATCGTAGCAGTTAGTAGGAGGAGGAAGAAGAGTAATAGCAATCCCTACTGGGCCTTGCTTTTCTAAACAACGTGCTGAATTGCTCTGGCAGCCCCGTCCAGAGACCACACCTGAGGAAGGGTGCCTGTCCCTGGCTCCAGTCAATTCTGGACGCGTCCCTGCATCTCCCAAAGACAAGAGAGCGTGAGGACACACACAGTTTGCCTCTGTATGTCTGATCAAAACTCTTGCAGCCAGATGCCCAGGCCTCCCTAAAATAGCTCCTGATTGCCATGCCCAGCAGAGAAGCTGCTGAGGAAATTGTCGGGTTGCCCAGAGAAGAGATTCCATCAGTCGTGACAAAAGCCTGTGTTGTCCTCGACACTCCATCTTGAAATGATTTCCTTCAGAGCCTCCTGCATTATGCTAATGAGTTCTTTTTCTGAAAGATCTCCATCTTGCAGACCACTGAGCTCTGAAGTCACACTCACTGTGGGGACTACAAATCTTAGCCTGGTTTCAGTCAGGCTCAAAAAAAAAGCAGATCTGGAAGAGAGTTAGCGACGGTGGCAAATGGAACTCTTAAAATTACTTTCCAAATTTCAAAGGATTAAAAGCCAGGAGGTTTTTCTCATCTCATCCCTGTAACATCTTCAGTCATGTTATGGGAGAAAAAAATAATCATTTTTCAACTCTGTTTTTCCTCTGTGACAGCACCTACATAACACACGGATCAAAGTGCAAAGATAGACCAAGGCTTGACCTTGTCTGTGACCATCTGTAAAAACTGAAAGTAAATAAGCATGATGATAGAGAGGCAGGGGTCATGCATGGAGAGGGAGTTGTATATGAAGTCAGTGAGGAAAAGCACTCATGACCCAGGTGTGCCACCTTTTGTGAAGGTAAGTGGTGCTCCACAGTGAGGAGGTCAGAACTCTTTATTTAAAAAATTAACTCACTTTTTAAAGGGGAACCCAATGTGGGGCACATGGGTGGCTCAGTTGGTTAAGAATCCGACTCTTGGGTCATGATCTCAGGGTCGTGAGATCGAACGCTGAGTTGGGCTCCATGCTCAGTGCAGAGTCTGCTTGACATTCTTTCCCCCTCCTTGTCCCTACCCCTCTGTTCCTTCCCCTCTCCAAAATAAATAAATAAATTTTTTTAAAAAAATAAATAAAGTGGAACCCAATGGTCTCTTGACTTTCTGTCCTCTGTGGGCCTGCTCACAGTGCGGCGTCCTGATGGTTTCTAGAACACTGTTGGCTCCAGGCCAGCTTCCTGTGTCAGGACTGCTTACAGATGAGAGCAGACACATCTATGGCTGCCCTGGGCCTCCCAGGCTCGGCCCATTAGTCTGGACCCGGCCAAAGGCCAATCAAGTTTCCTGCCCAAGGGTAATGGCTCTCCACTAGGACCACCAATTCCCTGCCATGGAAAACACCCCCCTTCATGGCAGGATGTGTCCTTGTCTTCAGGGCCCACATAGCCATCACAGAATAGGCACCATAGAACATGTCTCGATGCACCAGCTCATTACTCCTGTGCTTGATTACACTGTGACAACCCTTCCTTGGAAGACCACAATGTAAGAGATAAAGTGAAGCTCCTTTGGGAAAAGAAGGAGGGTATCTTCCGAGCCTGCCCCTTTATCTTGCAGCAGCCCATAGAGGGCCTCTGATTAGCACTTTAAAAGCCAGCGATTCTAGCTCAAATTCTTCATTTTGGCAGATGGAGAAACTAAGGCCCTGGAAAGAAAATGACAGGCACGGGAAGACACGTGGGTTAGTAGCAAAGTTTCCCGAAGTTGGCCACACCGATGTAAATGCCTCCTGCATGTTCTTCTGATGATGTGAAATCAACGCCCCTCCGGTGTTTATGTTCCCAGCCCAGAGGAAGACGCCACATGCACGTCCCTCGTAAGACTAACTCTTTAAACCAGCAGTCCTTAACCAGAGGCAGTTTGCCCCTTCCCCAGAGACAAAGGTTTAGAGACATTTTTGTCATGACTATTCTCCCCTAGCATTTTGTGGGTAGAGGCCCGAGCTGCTGCTATCCACCCTGCAATGAACAAGATAGCCCCCCATCACAAAGAATTATCCAGCCCCAAACATCAACAGTGCTGAGCTTGAGAAACCCTGCTTCAAACCATCACAGAAAAACGCCAAAAAAAAGCAGGAAGGCACATGCCTTCAAGTCCCACCAGAGGGAGGACATGGATTCATCCTGTCTAAGAGGACAACCCAAGACTCCACATCTCCACAGTGTCTTTCTCAGCTGGAGGTGAGGGAGAGAGCAACGAAGATCTAATGAAAACCTTATCAAGGAAAAAGTGAAGGGTATCGATTAAATCTTTGTCACCTCAGAGTGCATGGAATGAATAAACATGCAAACAAGGATGGATATCCACACAAATGAATATCTGAATTTTTTTGCCTCCTTTTTCAGACGGATCTCTAGAAGGGATTCTAAGGCCCTGGAAACATTTTCTCAGGACTTTCCAAAAGTTGTAGCAGATGAAACCCCCACCAGCAGTATATGAGAGTAGCCGCCTCACAGCCCTTGCCAATATTTTTTTGTCTTATCCTTAGTCTTTGTTTATTTAACAGGTTAAACAAACAGTCACCTTGTTGTTCTAATTAATTTTAGTAAGGCTAAGCTTGCTTTATTTGTTTATTGGCCATCTGCATTTATTCTTCAGTGTATCTCCTGTTCAAGTCTTTTGCTCATTGTGTTCATTAGAGTTTTTGCATTTTCTTATGGATCAGTATAAATATTTTTATATATAAATGTCTGAATCCTTTACTATACTACCAGAAATATTTTTCTAAGTTTTCATTTGCCTTTGAAATGAAAGGAAAGGCGAAAATATAGAGGAGAGAAAAGAATATGTTTATAATCTCAGAATGAAGAAAATCTTTCTAAGAAAGCTATGACAACAAGAAATCATAAAGAAAAATACCAGCAAATTATATTTGGTAGAAATAGATAACTTTAAAATATCTATGGGGGTAGGGGAGCCATAAAATCAAAGACAAAGATCTGTGGAGGGAAGGTTTACAATTCAAGTGACAGATACAGGGCAAATTTCCTTAATAAACAAATAGCTCTTACAAACTAATATGGAAAACTTTAGACCCACAACAAAAACCCAGGTAACAGATTTCAAGTAGTGTGCTCACACATACACAACCAATGAATATATAAAGATGGTCAACAGAACTCACAGTGAAAGAAATCCAAAATATCTCTTTTTATCCATGATAATGGCAAGAATTTAAAGGATGGACAATACCTAGTGTTGGAGAGGGTGCACCACCTCTATTAGACACAGGGGCCCTTCGAGCTTAAAGCCTGTCACAATCTCTCCCCTCCATTCCACACCAACAGCAAAAATTGAAAAGATAAGCATGTTTGCTTCGACTTTGTGTTTAAAGATTTTATTTATTATTTATTTGGCAGAGAGAGAGCACAAGTGGGGGAGCGGCAGGCAGAGGGAAAAGCAGACTCCCCACTGAGCAAGGAGCCCAATGCTGGACTCGATCCCAGGACCCTGGGATCATGACCTGAGCCGAAGGCAGACACTTAACCGACTGAGTCACCCAGGTGCCCCTGCTTCAACTTTAGAGGCTCAGCATGGAATATACAGAAATCTGGTCATGGAACATTTACAACCTCAAGCAAAGTCTCTTGAGCAAAATAGGATCTAGACTTTCTCGGAATCAAGGGAGAACAATGCAGGCCAATATGTCTTCTCTCTCTCAATGATACCATTTTAGCTATGCTAATCTGGAGGAGGCTGAACTTTAGAAAATATAAGGAAGATGAGCTTCTATAAAATGTTTGTGAAAATGTCTCCCAGGACTGGGACTTTGAAGGAACAAGGGAAATAAGGGGATGGGAGATGGGAGTTGGTGACAGAAATACAAGTTGCTTTCCGGTAACATCCGAGGCCGATTCTTGGTTGTGCAGTGAATCAGAGCCCATCTGATGTCACCTCCACACCTGAGATGATTTCCATTGCACCGTGGTATCAGGTTCTCAGATACCTTCCTCCTTGCTGGTCAAGTTCTCAGTTGAGTTGTCCCCAGTGGATGCCTTCAAGATGCTCCTCCCTGTGAAGCAGACTGGCAGAACATTTCTAGCTGTCCACCAGTCCTGATTTACAGAGCCTGTGATGATGCACACAGTTGTCCATTTGGATGTCCTACCTGGGACTTCACTCCTTAGTCCCCATTTCATGAAGAAACAGAGCAAGAGTTCACAACAGCTCAGAGCAGTTTAATAGGAACTCGTAGGACTATTGCATCATAATTCAAGCAACCAAGAGCGAAATCAAATTACAAATTACATGGAGAAATTTCTATATTTTTCAGTCAAGATGTCTCTCTTTTCTATGTGTTATTTCAAGGCTTGCACCACTAGGATCCTGATGCTTTTCCAGCATGCGGTCCAACCACTGAGTCCAACAAACTCCTTTCGTGTGAATCCTCCATGCCAGTCATTCGCTAGGCCCTGGGAGACAGTGGCGAAGAAGATGCCACCCCTTCCCTCGAAGGATTCACAGCCCAGTTGGGAACATGTGCTTCATGTACTAGTGGGAGCATGGAAGAGGTGCTGATATGGGACTGAAGTGTGTGATGCATTCGGGAGAGGAGAGACAGCCAGGAAGGCTTCATGGAGGAAGTCTCTGGATCATGACTTTGAAGGTTGCATACGAGTTTGCAAGGGGTACAAGAAGAGAAAAGGCATTTTGGACATTGGGCCGAGCATGCGCAAAGGCCGTGAGATATAGTTGGACCTGCAGAGGCCTAATGCACAGAGTGGAATGTCAGTAGATCATCTGACAGAATCGAATTTTATCCTACAGGCAATAGGGAGCCCTGAAAAGTTTTCAGACAGGGGAGTAACGAGGTCAGATGGGCAGTTTCCCTATTGTGACTGGGATGGGAACTGGACTAGCCAGTGTACCACAGTATTACTATTATGAACAATAATGGGAATATCGATAAAGTGAGCCTAACACGTTCTCTCTCAGGGCACCTACTTTTGCTGCTAGAAATAAATAACATTTTGTCCTACATCGGTTCTTTCTTCTAGGAAGTTCAAAGAAACTTGTTGACTTTGCCTCTTTAATCTTTTCCAACTTCTCTGAGAGATAGGGTGAAGAAAATAACACTTCCATTCAGTACTCACAAAGGGTTTTTGAGTCCAGTGGGCGTGAATTATGCACAGGAAGGGCTTTGATCTCTGTCAATATCACCCACTCTCTTCTGGGGAAGAGGCCTCAATCCCTGAACTTTTGGGCTGGGGACAGAACTTGAAAACTCTAAATCAGATTGTGTACTGCCAGGCTTTACCGAAGCTTTTCCAAACAATGGGCTTTTCCTTGTAAAAATTTGGGACCATGCAGGAAAAAAAGAATGATAAGCACAGACATAACAATCAGTTGTTATTCCATAACCCAGAGATGATGACTTTTAACATTTGGATGTATTTCCTTCTGGTCTTCTTGGCCACATAACAAAATCGGGATCAGGGAGAATATATAATTTTGTATCCCAATAAATTTCGATCCTACAGAAGGTGGAGGGAGACAGGAGAAAATATGCATCATACCAGGAGTAACAAGGTGATGATGACCCAGCTCGGCCAGATGGAACAGTGCACAGAAGTGAGGGTCACTTCCACAGTCTTTGCTAATCTCCTCTCAAGTGGGAGAAGTGCAATGAAGTTTTAAGTTATGGTTAGACTGACAAGGTGACCTCCGAGTCCGCTCCAAATCCTGGATAATCTGACCAGGAAACCGTGAAATGACAAAGTACCAGATTAATCTCAGAGGCTTTCACCCTGACCGAAGTCTGATACTTCCAAAAGGAGGAAATGAGAAATTCTGAACCAGATCCAGATGAACTCGTTCAGCCGCTAACCAATCATGTGGCCTTAACCAAAACACCACACTTCTCTAAACCTCAGTTTCCTTGTCTGTAAACTGGGGATGATATTTTCTTCCTCACACATGTTTGGGAACTTAAAAGAGAGAAGAGTAGGCATGCAGTAGGCGCTCAATAAAGATCTTCCTCCTCATCATCACTTTCAGGTCTCGAAGAAATCAAGCAGAAGCCCCGCCCAGTTCTGAGATCTCTGCTGGGGTCTATCAGGATCTACCACCATTTCCTCCTTTCTGCACACATTCCCAAGGACGCAGGACCTTCTTGTGCCCATGGCTAGCCTGGCTCTCTCACCACCACCCCTGCTGCCACCTATGGAGCAGCGGAGCCTGAATTATGACACGTTCACTTCATCTGATGTGTCCACTCCATTTCCGAGAAGTTCTAGGCAGAACTTCTCCGTGGCACAGCCCCCACCCAAGGGGCCTGCACTGCCTCTGTGGCATTTGTCTTTCTGCTCAGCTCACGGATGACAGCGAGCACTTTGAGGGCAGGGATGAGTCACCTCTGTGGCGCCACTCCCTGGCTCCATGCGCCAGGCACAGACTCCATCACGCTTACAGAAAGAGCGACGAGGACAATAATCCAACCTCTACAGCATGACTCTTTATCGCTGTTCTGGCCACAAAGCGGCAGCTCTCTTCTTTCCAGGTTTGACGTTGATAGAGAATAAAGGAACAGAAGACCTCAAGCCTGCCCTAGAGTTCATAGAAGGTGAGGGGGCCAAGGACCATAAGCCAGATCCCCTGCCCAAGAAGCCAGTCCCATCACACCACAGATCCCCTGGACTTGCCCCCAGACAAGCAAGCAAATAGGTCTTCTCTGTCAGTACTAATGGACGAGGTGGGCTCTGAGCTGGAAGAAGACAGCACATTCTCCTCCAGAAGACCTGCACCATCATGGTTACTCCCATCTTTTTTAAGCCCAAAGGGCTCATGTACACCTAGGCATGTTTTATTAGATTTGAGTTGATGAGAATAAGACTTTAGTCCACAGAGATTCAACTTCAGGTCAACGACATCCCTAAATGCTCTCATGGGCAAAGTACGCCCCCTGCTCCTCCCCATAAACATTGTTCTCATGACTAACACTTGAAGCTCTCCCCAGTTTGGACAAAAAAAAAAAAAAAAAGAGAGAGAGAGATGTAAAGGATGATTGTTCTGGTTATCTATTACTGCATAACAAGTTACTCCAAAACTCAGTGCCTTTAAAAAAAAAATGCAACGATTGATTACAATTAATGATTTAGGGTCAAGAACTTGAGCAAGGCTCAGCTGGGTAAGTCTTCGGCTCCACATGGCAAGAGCTGAAACCACTCAGTGGAATCAGCTGGCGGATGGGCTGGTCTGGAGGACCAGATGGCTTCCCTCCCATGACTGGCACCCTGGTGGGGATGGCTAGAGGGCTGGGCACAACTGGGCCATCATGTCACCTTTCCAGCAAAATGGTCTCAGAGTAGTCACACGTCTTACACAGTGGCTCAGAGCTCTTGGAAAGAGAATTCAAAGAGCCTGGAAGTATAAGCTTCCAATTTCTTCAGGCGTCTAATAGCAACCCCTCTGTCCTAGTCTATTGGTCACAAAGCCCAGGCAGATTCAAAGGGTTGAGATATAAACCCCACCTGTTGGGGGGAAGGCTGCCAAAGAATTCACAGGCACCTTTAATCCTTCAGATAGAAAAGGACTGTTCTGCCGGGGTTGCAGACTTCTTCCCCCTGAATTATCCCTGTCTCTCAGTGATGTTTTCACATCTGTACCCACGGTCAACTCTGCAGAGCTGGTCCTTAGGTCCAAAGGCCAGGCACAGAGCACATGGCCAATACATGCTTCAGCCCAGCAAAGCAAAAGCCGTTTTCCTTGTAAACCCAACATCCCCAGGCCTCAGTGGCCAGTGAATGGCCATGGAGTCATGTGAACTTCAATGTAGGATTTTGACAAGCATGCCATCCCTACCTGTCCGGTTGTTCAGTCTTCACCATTCACTCTCCAAGAGCTGCTTCTGGGAGTCCTGGGGGCTTCTCCAAGGGAGGTACATCCCCAAGATGGTTTACTCAGAAATAAGTCCTCTCAGGTTGTTCATGAGTTCCTCATTCTTCATTGAGCTCCTCAGCCTAGACAGAGAGAGAGAGAGAGGAGACCTCACATGCCATGTTCACTTACCTCCTACGATGTTACAGGGACTGTCCCATGGACCCCAGCAAGGCCACTAACACCACAGAGTCAATAATCACAACACATGAGATGTGGAACCCTCAGGAAGGTTTCTCTCCTCTCAGCTTTGGTTCCCATATCTGTGAGCCAAAGACAGTGGGGTTTGCAACCATTAAACAAAACAAGACAATTTAATATCAAATCTGGCTTTTTAAAGAGCTCATCAGTGGTAGTCTGACTCTGTGTCACTCAGCTCCACGTGCTCTCCCAAGGCTCTGTGTGCAAGCCTCCACCCCCTCTGCCACCCGTCTGCTAATTCATTCACATGACATGTTTGTGGGGCCATAGTGATGAGCTGAGCGCCATGCTGCAGGCCAGGGAAAACGCGGTCGTGGGGTCTCTGCACTAAGAGGCTCCCAACATCACCCACCTCGTTGGTGTTCTGAGCCAGGTGATGGTCAGAAATATGGCGGCTGCTAAGTCACTTCCACACTCTCTGCGCCTCTCATGCAGCCCTACTCTGCTGCTGGCATCCCCAGATCCTGCCCCAGTGTGGCTCCTGGCATCCCTCCTTGGTCATACTCTCTCATACTCATTCCTCTACCAGCTTTCCTGAATGGAGACACCACCAAATCAAGCCCAGGGCCCCGGGGACCAGGCTTCCCATCAAACCACCCAGCCAGCATCCTGCACCCAACTGCTCCCTCCCCCAAAGTTGGAGAGAGTTGAAAAAACCCTGACATCTCCTATTTCTTGGGTTCCTCCTAAGCACTTGGCATACATTCTTTGGTTTATTCCTCCCAAGATGTACAGTTGACCCTAGAACAACAACATGGGGGGGTGAGGGGTGCTAACCCCCCCAAGTAGAAAATCTGCACCTAACTTTTGACTCCCCAAAACTCTACGACTAGCCTCCTGTTGACCAAAAGACTCATCGATAACATAAGCAGTCAATGAACACAAATTTCATGTGATACGTGTTATACACTGTATTCTTACAACAAAATAAGTTCAAGAAAACCAGCATGATTAAGAAAGTCATAAGGAAGAGAAAGTACATTTACAATACTGTACAATACGCATTTCAAACCCACGTTGCTCACGGAGCAACCTTATCCATGTCAGAAGCCTTGTCTCTACCCTACAGCCACAGGGACAGGTTCGGGGGTGGAGGGGGGTGACAGGTGCTTGCCCCTCTCAGTCAGGAAGTGGTGGAGGGGGGACACCCAGGTGGGGCTGGGTGAGATTTGAGGATGAGACACTGCACCTGACTGAAGTTACACAGAAAGGTCGCAGACAACATTCCCCCCACTTCTGAGGAGCTGCTCATCCTCTGAAGTATTTCCGTTCACACATGCCTCCCTGCGGTGGGCATAGCAACCAAGGAATAGGGAGCTGATCTGGAAAGCCTGGAGCAGGTGTATGGGGGGAGAGCAGAGGGGGGGTGACGGAGGCCACCTGAGGTGCAGGGACCAGCAACTTCCCAGTGCCCCCTCCTCCCTGTGGGCCCCGGCTGAAGTGGCCTTGCTTCCCAGCATCCCCAGTGTCCCAGAGCCTCGGAGGGGGTTCCTGCTTCCTGCCATGGAGCTCCTGCAGGCCGTTGCCCACAAGGGCCAGGCCTGCCTCCGCTCCTCCCCGTCTCCCCAGCATGGGCCCTGTGAGGGCACAGTGTGGGCCCCCAAAGCCGATCGCTGAGTACACAGCGGCAGCCTTTTAACGTTTTTTTAAATAAAAGCTGCGTTTTTGTTCTCGCCCGCCCCCGGTTTGTCTGGAAGGAACAAAATGTCCTAGTCTATTCCACATAAAATATGTACCTCCTTCAGCACCATTTGCAAAAGCATTCTAAAATGGAAAATTTTTGTGGGCTAAGATTGTCTGCCCTCTCCTGCATTTTTTATTCTGTCTCAGAATAATGCTGTGATGAAGAAAGAACAGATGTTTGATGCAGGTAGAGGCTGCTTTTCCCAACATAACACACGGAATAATCAAACCATTTTCACCCATCACAACAAAATCCTGGTCTTTCCAGATTGATACGGAAGCATCTGGGGAGGGCGGGGCTCCATTCAGGGGCCTCCAGGATGGCTGATCAGTTTGTAAAAAACCAGCCCGTTCTTACCAAGGTGAGACTATGAAGGTGAGAAAATGTGGGCCTCGGCTCTGCAGTTACCCGCTCCGCAATCCTGAACGGGTGTCCTCCTGTGTCTGAGCATCTTCCAGCATCTTTAAGAGAGGGACAAAAATGTAGACAGTGGGTTTGCTGGTCAGGTTGAGTACGAAAACGTATAAACTATCTACCATCGTAAATAGCACCATGGAAAGCACTCAACAGCTGCTTTTATTTTCACCACAGAAGGAACATTCAATAAATTACAGCTATCATGACTTAACGAATCCATCATTCGAGTGGCTTATTCTCTGCAAAACCAGTATTGGAAAGAGCCTGGTGCCTGACATGAACGCATGAAGTCCCCATGCTTCTTCAATTCTGGCTCCTTAAGGCAAAACAGAGATTCCAGGGCTCATGAAATTAAAGCAGTGTATCGTTCATCTTCCAATATGGCCTCGGGAAAAGCTGACTCATTCTCACACACACAGGGGAGGAATTTCTCATGGAGGGGTGTGCCCCTTACCCCCTCACTACTCATCCTTGCCTCCCTTCCTCTCCCCCCTTTTTGAAGGTCTGAGAAGTTCGCTCACTCGTGGTAAAGATAAAATTGCGGAACACTTAGACAATATAAAACAGAACAAATTGTGCTCAGGTACTATGACCCACTTTGAAATTATGCCCTATATAAAAATCTATTGATTGGTTAACTGTAAAGATTAATTTTATATGCCAACTTGATTAGGCTCTGGGGTGCCCAGGTATTTGGCCAAACACTATTCTGTTTCTGTGAGGGTGTTTTTAAATGAGGTTAACATTTACATCAGACTAAGTAAAGTAGATTGGCCTCCCTAATGTGGGTGGGCCTCATCCAATCAGTTGAAGGCTTGAATAGAACAAAAAGGTTGAGTAAGAGGGAACTCCTGTCTCATGGCTTTCCGTCTGGGACATCTTTTTTATTTTTTCTTTTTCCTGCCTTTGGACTTGAACTGAACCAAAACTTGGCTCCTCTTAGGTTTCAAGCATGCCAGTGTCCAGACTGGAGCTAAACCATCAGCTCTCTTATTGGTTCTGTTTCTCCAGAGAATTCTTTTTCTTTTAAAGATTTTATTTGAGAGAGAGAGAGAGAGAGAGAGCACAAGCAGGGGGAGGGGCAGAGGGAGAGGGAGAAGCAGGCTCCCTGCTGAGCAAGGAGCCCAATGTGGGACTCGATCCGAGGACCCTGGGATCATGGCCTGAGCCGAAGGCAGATGCTTAATTGACTGAGCCACCCAGGAGTCCCAGAATCTGATTTTCAAGGTTGTTTTTGGTGCCTTGGACGGTGGCCAGCTGATGAGTTCTTTGAGGACACTTACTATTTTCCTTCCTCTAGATGCACTGCTGTAGGGGAAGCTAGCTGGTCACTTTGTCTTCCTTATCTGTAATATCTTCAACCAAATGCCATTAGCCTGACCAGTTAGGGATGAAGGGCAGACCAAGGAAGGAGAAAGCCTGACTACACACATCATGTTAAAAAAACCCGCAGTTTATCTTCTTTAATTACCTCTTAGTATGTGACCAATATTGCTTAGAAGTTACTCAAATACCTATTTTAATGCATAGACAAGATTAACATCTAGTGATGTATTAGAATTCTTTGGAGAGGGTGCCTGGGTGGCTCAGTCGGTTAAGCGTCTGCCTTCGGCTCAGGTCATGATCCCAGGGTCCTGGGATCGAGTCCCATGATCGAGTGTGCTTCTCACTCTACCCCTTCCCCCACTCGTTCTCTCAACCTCTCTCTCTCACCCCAGTCCTGCACGCCTTGGTTTAAGGACTGCCACCAGCCAGTGATAGCTAAGTAAATGTCAGCTGGCGTGACACTGACGGAAGCCAGGACAGAAGCCCTATCTCATAGAGCTGGTGCACACGGGCCTGAGTGACACATATCTCCCCCTCTCCCCTCACCAGCTCACCCCCTCATTCACTCTTTCATGTTTCCACACAAGTATTCACAGGGAGGGGAAATCCTTAAGGACAGGAGGCTGGGTGTGCCCACAAACAGTGGGTGAGTCAAGCACAGGGAGTGGACGGGGCAGAGGACGTGCTCAGGGAAGGCATCGGGAGGAAGGGCCACACCACCTAAGTGCGGTGTTGGAGGTTGTCCTGCATCTGAACCGAAGGAGAGGTGGGGTGGGCAGGTGACTCTCAGAGAGTCACCGTTTCCCTCATGCGTGAGAGGCAGAAGGCAGCCACGCTCTGGTTCAGAGCCAAAGGTCCAGTCAAAGAATGTGAATGTGATGCATGTCTCCACAGGGACAAAGAATTTTTGAGTGTGTCATAAGAGCTGTGTTTTTAAAAACAAAACAAAACAAATCTGGCAGGGAACAAATTTTTACCCAGTTTCATATTTTTCCAGACTTCCTTTTAAATTATTTCTTTGTTTCTTTACAAAGGCCCTGATGTTGAACATGAAAGACCTTTAAAAGTGGAGAAAAAGGTGGCAAAATGCAGGTCTTTCCCCTCCTAGGGTAGAGTCTTCGGTGCATGTTTCATCTTTCCCACTAGATGGAAGATTTCTTGAGACCAGCGGCCAGGGCTGGGATGAGCCCCTGCAGAGTCTATGTACTACCACTACCCCTACATGCTGCAAAGCCATCAGCAGGAGGCCCTGACAACTTCTGTGGGTTTTCCCTTGATGTTTCCTATACAAGCACAGGATGAACCTTAGGACCACAGGATGTTAGATCTTGAAAACTTTTCTTCCAATCTGACAAGGTGGAAACAGCATGGATGTGTTCACAGCAATGAGTCCATAATGGATCCGAGATAAGAATCTAGACTGGTAACTTCCGGTTGAGTGTTTTTTCCCCAGAAACTGATTGGGATTCAGTCCAACTGGCAGGCCAGTGAGACAGACGGGGCTGTACAGAGCTCTGCTGGGTCAGACAAGCACAGAGCAAGGGCGTCCACCTGCCCACAGCCCCATCCCCACCACAAAACCACTCTCTCTGTTCTCCCGGGAATGTTCCAAGCTCTGGAAGGCTTGGTCTCACTATGCCAAATTACAAATGGCTTTGTCGTGCTTCATGAATGTTAGAATTCTTCAAGGCCAAGGAAATATAACTGCCTTTTAGTATATACTGAAAAAAATTATTTTAAAATTCCTGATCATCCCAGAGTCACAAAATATGGGAGTTGAGGGAGACTCTTGATCCTCTCTAATCCAATTCCTTAGTTAATATACGGGAAAATTAAGGCCGGAGGACAGAAGACTTGAGACCTGCCCAGAGTGGCGTTCCCGGCACTGGCTGAGAGCCAGAGCCATGACTCCGAGACCCACAGACAGGCAGGTAGCTGGGCGAGCAGAGGAGGGGTGCACTACAGAGTGAGAAGGGCTGCAGGGGGTGCACCGGGAGTCGCCCTCACTCAGCTCTGGAAGCTCATGCTACGGGAGACAAGCAGGCTCAGTGCCACTGGGAATTCTTTGCCCAAAGAAGATGAAAATCAGATTTTCCTGTGAAATTACTATTTTTTTATTATCATTTTTTTATTATGTTATGTTAATCACCATACATTACATCATTAGTTTTTGATATAGTGTTCCATGATTCATTGTTTGTGCATAACACCCAGTGCTCCATGCAGAACGTGCCCTCTTCAATACCCATCACCAGGCTAACCCATCCCCCAACCTCCCTCCCCTCTAGAACACTCAGTTTGTTTTTCAGAGTTCATCATCTCTCATGGTTTGTTTACCCCTCCGATTTCCCCCCCTTCATTTTTCCCTTCCTGCTATCTTCTTCTTTTTTTTTTTTTTTAACATATAAGGTATTGTTTGTTTCAGAGGTACAGGTCTGTGATTCATCAGTCTTACACAATTCACAGCACTCACCATAGCACATACCCTCCCCAATGTCCATCACCCAGCCACCCCATCCCTCCCACCCCCCACCTCTCCAGCAACCCTCAGTTTGTTTCCTGAGATTAAGAATTCCTCATATCAGTGAGGTCATATGATACATGTCTTTCTCTGATTGACTTATGAAATTACTACTTTTTTTTTTTTTAAAGATTTGATATACTTATTTGACAGAGAGAGAGATAGCGAGAGCAGGAACACAAGCAGGGGGAGCGAGGGAGAGGGAGAAGCAGGCTCCCTGTGGAGCAGGGAGCCCGATGTGGGGCTCGATCCCAGGACCCTGGGATCATGACCTGAGCCGAAGGCAGACGCTTAACGACTGAGCCACCCAGGCGCCCCTGAAATTACTCCTTTTTTAAAGGTTGTCAATACAGCAGAGCCTGGGTGGATCAGTGGGTTAAGCATCCAACTCTTGATTTCAGCTCAGGTCATGATCTCAGGGTCCTGCGATGGGCTCCATGCTCAGAGAGGAGTCTGCTGGAGATTCTCTGTCTCTCCCTCTCCTTCTGTCCTTCCCCCCATTGCTCTCTCCCTCTCTCTCCCTTTCTCTCTAAAAAAAGTAATAATAATTAATTCATTAATAAAATAAAAGGTCAATCGAGTCAAGATTTTTAAACAGTCCTCAGGCTGAAACCTCGTGTCTGTGGGGCCGGGGGCGGCAGGCTGAGGAGTGATGTCTCATCTTTTCAGTCACTGGGAACGTAGAGGCTGTGAGTTTCCTTCTTTTTTCTTCTTTAAAGATTTTATTTATATGACATAGAGAGAGAGCACACAAGCAGGGGGAGTGGCAGGGAGAGAGAAAGGGAGAAGCAGGCTCCCCACAGAGCAAGGAGCCCGATGCGGGGCTCCATCCCAGGACCCCGGAATCATGACCTGAGCTGAAGGCGGAAGCTCACCTGACTGAGCCACCCAGGCGCCCGGAGGCCGTGAGTTTCTCACGTCAACTCTCTCCACTGAAGCCGACCCCCCCACAACACAGGCAACTCGGACCTCTGTGGGCGAGTCGCTTCGGCTCCGGAAAGATCTCCCCAGGTCAGCCCCGGCCTCCAGCGACGGAAAGTATGAAGTAACCTTGACAGAAGACATTTGCCTGGGGACCGTAACAGAATGTGATGGGCTGATCCCAGCATTACCCTTCTGGTGTCCGGGTAGGGGCCAGGTGTTTGCAGTAAGACAGCTGCGGGACTGTCACCGAGCTACAGCGAACTCTAAAATCCCAAAGAGAAACAGAGAGAACATCCCTTGACACGGACCCCCAAATCCCACTGTTAAAAATGAACAAGACATCTTTGAAATTGTGCTCATCTCATTCTGTTTCCCTCATTGGAGAGAACGCACCCGAGGGCGTGAAGTCCCTCTGGGTAGGCAGCTAACTAACACCTGACGCCTAGAGGCAGATTCACGTGGACATTCATGTTGACAAAATCCCCACTCTTTATTCGGAAAAGCTACAGGAAGCAAGAGGGCTTTCCTTCGGGAGCTCTGCAGCACTGGGTAAAAGGCATTTCAGGTGGTTTTCACCCTGTAGCCTTATGCAGCCTATGCTGTGAGATTCGGGGTGAGGGGGGGTGTCCTTCGCAGTCGCATCCTGAGCAAAGTCCTCTAGCTGACATGGTGTCCAGCTAAGTCCTTTAGAAACCCTGAGCTCTGAAAGGATTATGGTACCCTGCTCCCAATCCTTACCTACACCTGTAATTCAAAACACACTCCAAACCCTAACACAAACAAAACTGAAGCTATGGTAAAGTCAAAATAGCCTTTTCCTAGATATCTATGGTTGAAAAATTCTGGGTAAGTCCATGAAATCAGAACTTTCTTCAGTTGTGTGTGTGTGTGTGTGTGTGTGGTGCCCTGCTTTTTGGAGTCCAAAAAGGTCAAGGCCATCTGTTGAGCAACTAGGGATTTAGCCTTGCAGAAACAGGGTCTCAGTGAGGAGAATAAGCCTGGGCCACGCTGTGACACAGACACATGCCATGACGCTCCCTTGGATGTCATCTTATTCAGGGACACCCCTCCCCACCTTTGCAAATGGGCCAACAGTGGCTCTGGTCACAGTAGCAAGGTGA
The DNA here is from genome assembly GCF_011800145.1 of Mirounga leonina. Classification (NCBI taxonomy): domain Eukaryota; kingdom Metazoa; phylum Chordata; class Mammalia; order Carnivora; family Phocidae; genus Mirounga; species Mirounga leonina. The sequence goes on from NW_023270305.1 coordinate 4,192,797, forward strand.
GAACTTGATCTCAGAAATTTCAAATATACCATACTGCCTCTCTATTTCGATTGCCTGTCAAGAAAATGCCCACCCAACTGGTGATTTAAAGATTACCAAGTCAAGTCTGCTTTCAACGCTTCCCATAGGAACTCCTGGATTCCATCCTTGAATTGCATAGCTGGTGGCGAGTCAATCTGCATACATTTCAAAAAACTTACCTGCTCTGGTTTCAGGAGCCCAGCATGATAAATTACGCACCCTTGGCAAAGTAAGGAATTGCATGCTCCAATTAATTAGGTATGCAAAACACAGTGAGTATAGGACCTGAAACAAAGGAAGAGAATAGGAGTTCAGGGTAAAGACTCATAAATATGCTCCCGAAGAGATGAATTCATTGCTTCTGCTTTATGCAGGCCCCCACCCTCCATTTTGTTCTGTGAATATGTTACAAGTCTTTGTTTTCTTTTTGGCCTTTCATTCTTTGCTGTTCCCTGTTTCTGCAGTGATGTCTCCTCTCACCAGGTTGAATGCTCCCCAGCTATGGATGCACTCAGAACTTCCTCCAATGTGTCCAATTCACGGATAATTAGTCCAAACTAAAAACATAATCTGCTCAGGGTAATTGACTCTATATGAAGTCGGCTTTAAAAAAAAAAAGGAAAAATGTCTACTTTGGGCTTCACGGATTTGCATATGGCATGATTATTTCTTAAGTCAAATTGAAATCATGGGAGGTCTAATCCCCTTTTAGATCTGATAGGTCACTGCTGGTAATTCTGATGGTGGAGGAAGAAGCAACATGCATTCCATAAGCATAGCACTGTATCTTTATCCAAAGCTCAGAACCTAAGTGGAATTATTCTAAAATGTTCTTGGGGGTTATGGTTACTCAGACATAGCCATGTGTTTATCCCTGGTAGCGGAGATGGTCAAGGCCCACCATGAGCCAGCCTAGCCACCTCTAAAACTTCAACTGCTGAGAGTAATCAGAGAAATGAACTGAAATTAAGAAGGTACTCTTATATTTCTGCTGAGCAAATGTCCACAGACGTGTTCAAGACATACTTCCTATGTTCCTACAGGAAATATAAATTGGTACAAACTTTCTGGAAAGCTAGTTGGCCATATGTTTCAACACTTTGACCCCACAATTTCACTTCCAGAGATGACTCTAGGAGCGTAATTGGCAATACTGACCAAGATTTTCTATAAAGAACTTTATCACGGTGTTATTTACACATACGAAAACTTGAAAAAATGTAAGTGTCCAACGATACCGTATTGTATATTTGAAATTTCCTAGGAGGACAGATCTTAAATCTTCTCAACACACACACAGATGGTAAGTATGTGAGGTGATGGATATGTTAACTGTTTGTGGTAATCATTTCACGACATATACATACATCCAGATATCACGTTGTATACCTTAAGTATATATAATTTTTAATTGTTCGTTATGCCTCCATAAAGCTAGAAAAAAATAAAAATAAATAAATAAAATGGTGTTTAAAACAATCATTGAAGGCATGGGGAAATGCTTATTATATGAGTAGTCAAACCTGGCTTTTTTTTTTTTTTTAATATAGAGAAAGACAGTATTTTTCCGATTTATTACAGTGAAAATGTATTGCTCTTAAAATACAAAATAGCTTTTAAAAAGAAAAAAGGCTGATTCTTTACAAACTTCACAATACTTTATAAATGTAAACTGTTATTTAATTATAATAGCTTTTATAAGCAAGCCAGTTTCTAGCTACTAAATTAAAGACATAGAAAGTGAGTTTTGCTCATTTTAATAATAGTTTCGGAAAGATATACAATCTACGGAAACTTCATTCCTAGCCGGCCTGGAAAATCAGCTTCACATTTGATGAATCTCGTTTTAAAACATACAGAACGAAGCTGCTATAAAGTAAAGCCCGTAAAAAAGTCATTTGCCTAGACCTCGCATTCCTGTCCAGTCCGGCCCTTGCTAGCTATTAAGGTAACTGTTTGGAAAGAACATATTCCCCTCTCTGGTAATCAAAATGCGTCTTTTCCTCCTTCTGCCTCATAATGAGAAGTCATAATCTTCTTTTTATGACATCACCATAAAAGACATCAATAGAACAAAAAAATACATTGCTCCTGGTAATAACAGTGTTTGTTATGGAAATTGTAAAATGTTCCCATATAGGTGCAATCCATTTTAATTAAGCCTTGTCAAAGAATACATTTTCAAAACATCTAAATCAGATATTGCAGAGCCATGAACTTGCTGTCTTGGGAAAAAAAAATGCACCTCAGGGATTAAGCTTGGGGCTGAATCAATTTTCTTATTAAGAGCCTACATGGCTCAGGACGTTTGTAACGGAAGCTAAGCCAAGCCTCTCACTTTCTGTTCAGCCTAGCAATCAAGAACTGAGAGTCCTTTGAGCTCACAGTTTGGGGACTGATGGTCCCCGAAGACTCTGCCAAGCTTCCCTCAGTGGGCTGAATCCACCCCACCGGCTCCCTAGGCAGTGCTCACCTCCATAACGAACCCTAATCTAAGCAGAGAGACGGGGCATGAGAACCGAAGGACTCCCACTAGGGACTCCAGGTTTCAGGAAGTTTCCAGAAGAGCGGAATGAGGCAGTGGTGGACCCGGCCATATTCTAAAGAGAAACCACAACTTTCTTTTCATGCTACCTAACCCTTTTATTTAAATTCCTTCTCAAAAATTATAAAAGTGATGTGTGCCCTATGATTTTAAAAAATTACTAACATGTACAATAAAAACTAATCTTCCTTGAAGTCTTTGTATCTCACCTCCTCCCTTCCCCTTAGGTAACCAATGGAGACAGGCTGGAGTGTGGCCTTCCACACTCTCGTCCAGGCTCATAAAACTTCTACAGGAGGTTTTTGTTTTATTCAAATAAGGGCATTTCATACACATTCCTCTGCAACTTGTTTCTCGCTTAGTTCTCCAGGTCAACAGCTAGAGATCTAGGAATACAGCAGTTTCAACCATTCAGCTCTGATCTCCTGAGCTCTCACTAGCAGGTGGAAAACTGCAGATAGGAACTCGGGGCCTGACCCCATGTGTTCCTTCATAGGGGGACAAGCAGACAATACCCCCAAGAATGCCTCAGGCCAATGCCAAGGAGGATCCAACCACCTCCGCCCCAGGAGAAGGAGTGAGGGAAAGTTCCCGGGACAAAGTAACAATGAGTGGCATCCAGAAGGATGAACAGATCTCACCCCGTGGACAAGGAGAGAAAGGGCATTCTAGGATGCAGGAAGAGCATGCACGGAGGCAGAGTAGCATTAAAAGAAACAGTGAGAAGTCTGGTATATCTAGAGCTGGGAGTGGGGGGCAGTGATAAGAAATGATAATGGGGGCACCTGGGTGGCTCAGTCGGTTGAGCAAGCGACTCTTGGTTTTGGCTGAGGTCATGATCTCAGGGTCATGAGATTGAGCCCTGCGTCAGGCTCCGCACTCATCCGGGCATCTGCTTCTCTCTCTCTCTCTCTCTCTCTCTCTGCCCCTCCCCCACTCATGTGTGCAGGTGCGCAAGCAGGCTCGAGAGTATGTCCTCTCTCTCTCTCTCTCTCAAAATAAATAAATAAATCTTTAAAAAAAAAAAAGAAATGATAATGGATATTTAAGCCAGAGTTGGACTAGGAAGGGCTTTTTGTACCAGACCAAGGAATTCACTTTTTATTCTGTAGGTAATGGGGAGCCACTGAAGATTTAGAGCAAGGAAGGGGCCATTGTCAGGATTAGCCAGTGAGAGACACCTGTGCAAGGGTAGAAGGCAGGAGGAGGGAGGATCCTGGGGATCATCCTCTCTTATCTCTGCTTCCTGTGGCATCTCTGGATATGATTCATCTCAGGTCTCAACGCCCACGTGGCTTTTCTGGACCTCCTCTAGCTCCCGCCCTCCAGTCCCTGCTTCTAGATAACTGGTAGCAGCATTTCCTCCCCTGTTCAACCAGGCCTGGATCTAGAAGGGGATTCCTGCTGTTGCTAATCTCTGGGTCACCCTCTGGATTTTCTGCTTGGCTTTGGCTTCCTGCTTCTTCCTTCACCTGTGTAACCAATTCCCTGCTGAAAATTCTTTCTATTAAAATACTTAGAGTGGTTTCTATTCTTTGCCAGGCCCTGACAGACACACAGTACTTCCTTTTTGTCAGGATATTATGAGGCCATTAAATCTGTTTTACAAAGGGTTTTAGTAAAGTGAAAAGGCGTTTACACTATAATATGAAAAAAAAATGGCAAAATGCAGAACTGTCTACAATATCACTTCAACTATGTTTTTAAAATGAGATTTTTTTTTTTTAAAGACCACAAAGTCAATGTTAAAATGTTTATAGTTGTCTCTGCTTTTAGGAAGTAGAATTATTTTTTCTTCTTTTAACTTTTCCATATGCTCATAATTTTCAACATTGAGCACATTTCTAAGTTTTTTTTTTTCTTCTCTGAAAAAGTATTTGAGTATTTTTACTCAAGATAAAAGTAGACAGGGTATTTTTTTCTTTTGTAAACAAGTGCCTTGAAGTTAAAACTAAAATTTGTTCCTTATGTTTCTCCAATCATTTTTAGACATGTTTTTGAAAAGTTAATCCTGAAACTATCAAATGGCACAAGACCTGGAGAAGGGGATTTAGAAGATCCAGCAAAGGTAAATGAATATTTGCCCTGAAAGTTTCTTTTTTAAAACTGTCATCTCCTGGCCTGAGTCTGATTGGGAACCAAGCACCCAGCCCCTGACCACCCGCTTTTCCAGCTATGCGTGAACAGGCCTGAAGGAGCCCTGCCCTGTCCCCTCTCTCAGCCAGCCCTCTCTTCCACTGCCCACCCCCCGCACCTGGAGGCATGGAGGGAGGAGGACCTTCCTGTGCACATTAATACCCCTCCTACTCCCCTGCATGATCATGCCCCGTTGTTCAGTCCCAGGCTATATGGTTACCTCCCCCAGGCCCTGACATGGAAAAAAACTTCCCTAGAAAGCTAGACACTACGCATGTTTGGTTCTTCCCATCTGACTGCTTTCTTCATCCCCACAGCCATCAGAGGGCAGAAAGATCACAGTGTCTGACACTTTGAGGCCCCTCAGCAGGCTGTCCTAGGGGAAGAGCAGGGGAGGACTGGCCAGGCTCCCTGGGCCCTGGAGTCGCCCTGGCCCGGCACACACACACGCCCCGTGAGACTCGAGGGGGCGTAGCACTGCACATCCCCCTGGAGGCATCTCTGGTCTGGACTGAAGGCACCTGGGCCGGATGCCAGGAGGCCTATCAAGACCCAGAGCTTGTGGCCTCTTCCTTAGACCTATCAGTTCTGTCCAACCAGCCTTTCCTGAGATGCTTCATTTCAACACACAACCACCACACCTCAGCTCAGACACACGATACGAACAGTTGTCCCCAACTCAAAGGATTTCCAAGCCCCACGTTTGTGACTTTGCTTTTTCCAGATCAACTAACTGGCCCTTTAACACAAGATGCAATATGGCTCCCTCACTGACCAGCCGATCAAATGGAGACAAAGACGAATTAGGTCATTAACAGCCCTTCCTGCCTTCCTGCCGTGAGTCAAAGTCACAGCTGACATCCAGACCCAGCCTCTTGGGCTCCCAGTACAATCAGGAGTGGCCCTCATGGCGGCCATTCTCTGGCCACAGAAAAACTCTCTGCAAAACAAATAAAAAAGGAGAAAGCCCAGCAAGAGCTTTGGTGTTGCTGGATGCTCAGAAGCAGTCCTTCCTCACAGGGACCCTTTGTCTGAGGCCGTCCCAGTGCTTCTCAGGCATCTCCAACTTCCCTTGGGGGACCCTCAGTCTCTGAGACCAAGGACTGCCTGCCCCCACCCCCAGACAGGAAGATGCCAAGCCACCAAGAATCTGAAACACCCAGGAGCGGTGAGCAGAGTGGGGAAGGTGCAGAGAGGGGCTGTGTTTGCATCAGTGGGTCTGCGGCTCAGTCTGAGGGTGTGTCCCCTGCGCTCAATGTCCTGCCTCGTATAGGTCATCAGCCACCTCGCCCACCACGAGAACTTGCTGTTTATGACCTTCCTGGAATCTATTTATTACCATGCCAACACAGAGCAAACCAAGGAAACTATCCTCATTGAGGGTGAGACTGGGAGAAAGATGTGGAAGGAAAGGAGGAGGAACGTACTGAAGTGGGGCCTGAAGTGAGGATAGGGGTGAGATGTGAATGTGCAGCCACTATTATAAATATACTCCATATACGCTTAACATACATATGTTTGGCTTTAAAAGTACAAAGCATTCAGAATGTGGAATTCTTAAAAATCTCTTGTTCTTTCTGCCACAGCAGCATGGCCAAAATTACACATAACTACAATATGGCAATATGGTGATAAATTAAATCATATTCTTTGTCAGAAATAGTTTTGGAAGATACGCAAATTTTTTTGTGTAGTAAAATTTGGGGAAAATGACATTAGAATACTTTATAGAGTATCAGTGTCTTTCCAGGCAGTGGAATTAAAGTGCAGATGTCCCCATCATGTCCCGTTTTATGGATTTGGATTTGAAGTGTTTCATTCCAGGGCTTCACACAGTTGTGCAGGTTGTGCACTGCACAATCCAGAAGGCATCATACACATGGTAGTCTCTGTGATGTGTGCCCCTGACATTATGCAGTGCCCATTCTGGGGCCCTGATGTAGTGACCTGGGATGACACATGTGAAGAACTGCTTTATATAAGCCATGAGCAGAAAGTTGTACGGGAGAAGATACAATCTCAACAATCAATTCTGTAATAGTAACTGTGTTTTACAGGAACACTACAGAAACATAACTGGTAGAACTGAAAAACAATTCCAGAGTGAGGCGACAGAGATAGCATCACACATGGAATGCATTCACAGCATCATTTATCAGCAGGTTATTGCAGCAAAGAAATATAAGAGCGAGAGGTGCACATAGCATCACAGAACACCATTGATGAGACAATATAAAAAGGGAAAAGGATATTTGCACAGTTGATTTTTCACAAATCTCCATAATGATAGAAGATACAACCATGAACTTCTCTGGGACACACAGTGTACTTGAAATACTTATTGAACTAGAAGATGGGTTATGCATTTTTCCTTTACCGAGAGACAGGGTGTCAAATTTGGTGACCTTTTCTGTGATGATTAAGTGGCTCTCAGCAGTGTGCCACAGGTAGATAGATATTTTTTAAAAAATAAACACATTTAATCTGACCCTTCGAGGTAAAGAGTGAGTGATGAAGTAGCAGCTTTTCTAAGGAAAGTCAGATGTACCAGAGCATTTTTGAAAACATTCCCAATCCTATGTGATTTTCTTGCCAATATACTTGATTATCAACTATAATAACATTCACATATGCACACTTTAAACAGAAGTCTGTAGCCTGCTTAGAATCTTCCAAATGAAGTTTCAATGGGTTTTGGACCCATTTGTTTAAAAATGTAAAAATGAAATATCTCCCAATTAGTTTGCAAGAATAACTGCCTCACACCAGGAAGATGGAAATTTACTAGCCCAATTTCAACAAAAACCTTTGCACAATTGGGGGATGGCATTGAAAAATGAGAATCATGATTTAGTAAACACAGCCATCCATGTGTTTACTAAATGGACGGATTTAGTGGACGTGTGGACAGATGTGGACAGATGCCTCTCTGTGAGGAATCCTTTTTTACTCTGACAGCCATTAAAGCCAAGTCTTTTTTAAAAACTGAAATTAGGACTCAGCTACCTTGCTGTATCATCTAATGTTAAAATTCCTAAAATAATGAAGCTTATCCAATCTTTGCACTTACTTTGAAATATTATCATTAATTCCAGTGCAGCAAAAAAAAAAAAAAAAGTAGCAGGAAAAATAAGGATTTTGTAAGACAGAATCCTTGTAGAAACCCATTTCCCTGCAAGATGAGAGGGTGGAAGAAGAACCAGGTTGGGGAAGGGGGGACCTCAATCTTCAGTGACTCATCCTAGTATACCATCCATCTCTGAGCGTAGAGATTGGTGGGATTGTCCCCCTGCCCTCCCAGGGGATGTCTCTGCATAGCTTTGGGGACCATGTCTCATGCTCTTACAAGGTGGAGTGACCTGTCCTTCAAGACCCATCTCAAATGTCCCTTCCACGATGCTTTCTCTAAGCCATGAGTTGGTGGTGAGTTCTGCTTCCTTCCACCACCTTGTTCAGCAGCACAAGTATGTCCTAACTGTTAGTTAGGGCACTTCTGAGGGACGAGGATCCTAGGTGTCCTAAGGGCAATTACCTAAGATGACATGAAATAAAAACTCAAAATCATGAGAGAAGATGCAAGTTCAAAATGAAGAAGGCCATGATGAGCATCAAGGTCGTGGGCTGATCCAGGCAAGTGGTCCAGGGCAGCATCCATGAACAACAGACACTCCCCACACATGCCAGTGTGCTCCCATCCCTAGTACTCAGCATGGGGGGATAGGGAATCAAGTTGTATCCATACAGTCATTTAACAGTATTTAAGGAGTGTTGGGTCCTGGGCCATCCTGAGCACTTTCCATCTGATAATGCAGTTATTTCTGCTCTTACCTGAATTCCCCTACCCAAAAGTGAGTTCCTGGAGGGCAGCCCTCTTATTCAGATTTGCAACTCCATGGTGTCTAGGATATGGGCTCTCACAGGCTTGATGAAGAGGGAGAGGATTGGTGAGCCCATCCTGAAGCTAAGAGACTTGAAATGGGCTTCCACTGCTCTTACCACAACTCTCTCCAACATTTGAGAATACGTTGGCTCAATTATGGGTTGTAACTACCCCAGGATAGCTCTCTGTTCCCTCCCTCCACCAAGGCTAGTTTTTTGTTTTCACCTCAGACTAATCTGGAATAGTTGGAAACAGCAAAAGAATAATGCAGTGACACATTCCAAAGTGTCTTCCTGGTCTCTACCCTTGTCTGGACCTCTGCTCTAGCCTGATAATCCAAAGGCCTTGAACCAAAAGTCAATCAGGCTACTTGGGAAAGGGGTCCTATTTGTAGGGTTTATAGCTTTTGGAGGGTTACATGTGAAGCACTGAGGAGGTAGGAGGGAGGGAGGGAAAGAGGGAGAGAGGGAGGGAGGAAGGAAGGAAGATTGGGGGGAGAAAGGAGGGGAAGGGAAAGGGAAGGATAGGAAGGGAAAGGAAGGAAGGGAGGAGGGAGGAATGGCTTGCCCAGCCAGCCAACCAGCCAGCCAGTCAACACAATCACCCTGATCATGGGTAAGGAGGAAGAAAATCAGTCTCACATATGTCTGCTCCCAACACAGCCATACTTTTAAACCTCCCTCCAAACCTTCAGTCCTGCTATCTGTGAGTCTAGAATGTCCCCCTGCCCCCTCTCACGGGCTGTGATGGTTAATTTTATGTGTCAACCTGACTGGGCCACTGGGTGTCCAGATTAAACATTATTTCTGAGCGTGTCTGTGAGGGTGTTCCCAGATGAGATTAGCACTTGAGTCGGTGGACTCAGGAAAGAAGATGGCCTTCCCCCAGTGGGAGTGAGCATCAGTCAATCCACTGAGGGCCTCAATAGAAATAAAGGCAGAGGAAGGGAGGATACCTTCCCTTCCTGTCTGTCTGCTTGAGCTGGGGGATTAGTCTTCTCCTGCCCTTGGACTGGGATTTACACCATCAACTCCCCTGGTTCTCAGGCCTTTGGACTAGAATTACATTACTGGCTTCCCAGGTCCCCAGCTTGCTGACAGCAGATGGTGAGACTTCTCAGCCTCCACAGTCTCATGAGCCCATTCCTCATAATAAATATATGTATGAATATCCTGTCAGTTCTGTCTCTTGGGGAACCCTGACTTACACACGTCAAGCTTCTTTCTGAAAAACTTTACCCATGTCTCACCCTAAAAGTGAGGTCCAGTTCAACTCAGCACTAGCACCTGAGGAAGATCTTAAAATCCAGATTCCTAAACCTCCTGATTCCCTGGCAGGTGATTCTTAACAAAGTTTGAAAAGTTTTATTCTATTCATTCAAAAGTTATACATTAGGCACTTAATCTTTGCCCTTCGCTGTCCTAGATTTTTCCTGTCTTCACTTTGTATAATACTCCTTTATCTTACCCCGCGATTCTATTGCAAGCTCCTTGGGAAGAAGGACCATGTCTTTACATTCTTTTGTGTCACAGGGTTTCTGGCACAGAAAAGCTGCTAAATAAATTTTTTGATTAAATGATTAATCAAAATAATGTTTCTATATCTCCGGAGAAGCTGTAGTTTTTCACCTGAGAGTTTTCTTTTTTTTTTTTTTTAAGATTTTATTTATTTATTTGACAGAGACAGAGAGGGAGAGGGAGAGGGAGAAGCAGGCTCCCTGCTGAGCAGAGAGCCCAATGCGGGGCTCGATCCCAAGACCCCAGGATCATGACTTGAGCTGAAGGCAGATGCTTAACCAACTGAGCCAGCCAGGAGCCCCAAACCTGAGAGTTTCCTTTCAAGAGTTTCATTCAGGGAGCCTGACACAGGTCCCAGAACTGAAGGAAGAGGGACAGTCATGGTCTGATCAGAGCAAAACTGTCATGTCCAGGGTCTATTTGATGTACACACATCACACGCCCAAAAGAAAAGATAGCTGTCTTGAGGGCCATATCAGTTTATTATTAAACTGATTCGCAACTCAAGATCATAATGGTTTTCTTTCGTGCAGCAGTTACGTCATGCCTTTCTATCTCCCCCATTGTGTACTTGTGAGAAACTACCTTTTGGATGGAATGTAGGACTTGTAATTATGTATTATTTCCAGAATCATTTATTGTCCATCTAACCTGCACGCAGCACTCTGCTACACTCTGACATACAGAAAGGAAAGATAGTCTTCACTTTCCAGGAGCAAACAATGTTAACGGGACCATTTATCTGCTACACTTTAATTCCATTGAGGATGTCTCAGAATAGCAAAATCTTTTTGATACGGTACTGACTCAGCCACCCAATGTTTGTATGGTCCCTCCCTGCTTTCTACCAGGAGAGGGTCAGAGATGTCCCCTATGGCTCCTTTAAAGACTAAAAACCATTCAACAGTTCAGGACCAAGGACAGAATTCTCTGGCACCTGGACACAAAAATTCAGCTCTAGTTTAATACAAACATTTAATTAGTCTCTACCTTGTATCAAAACTTTGCAAGGGGGCGCCTGGGTGGCTCAGTCGTTGGGCGTCTGCCTTCGGCTCAGGTCATGATCCCAGGGTCCTGGGATCGAGTCCCACATCAGGCTCCCTGCTCGGCGGGAAGCCTGCTTCTCCCTCTCCCACTCCCCCTGCTTGTGTTCCTGCTCTCGCTGTCTCTCTCTCTGTCAAATAAATAAATAAAATCTTAAAAAAAAGAAAAAAAAAACTTTGCAAGGTACTAGGGAGTCAGAGATTAATGAGGTACAACCGCAATCATATAAGATGTTCCCAAATATGGCTGTAACAGGGACACAGCACACACATACAGTGTGACGTGACAATGACCATCAGTCATGTTCAGATGGTATTTCTCCCCTCGTCCTCCAAGATCTTCAGAGATTTGTCAATCATGACCAAGTCATGCACACAGAAAAGGTTAGGACTTGTTTGGAATAAAAGTTAGCAAAATATTTCACGGATTACGATTGCCTTTTGCCTTGGGCTACATCTGTCCAAATTGAATTTACTCGAACAACGGGATAGCTATTACAACGGCAGTCTTTCAGCACTGTAATCTAATGAGATGGCTTTGGATACTATTAAAAGTTAAATCAGTCGATAAATGAAATATTAAAATCACCAGAGAATTGGCCCAATGTACAAAATATTAACACTGCAAGCTCTAAATCAAGCACTGAACATGAATTTAGCCAAAGCCATTAAAACAAGACTGTGGACTCTGTCCAGAATTTTAGAGCTGTGCCTGAGGAGAGTTCTTCAAAACCTCAGGTTCTCCTCTTCTTGGAGCTGCAGTGGGAGGGAGCACCGCACTGAGGGCTCTCTGAGCACACCTGACACTAGAAAACCTCTGGAACCCACAACACCTGGGAAATGATGCATCGAATCACAGGGCAATGTGACAAATGCTTTATCTATTAATCATTCATTTCCCCACTAGACCATGATGTCCTTGATAACAAGAACTAGGTCTCACTCACTTCTCTACGCCTGACTCTTAGCTCAGCAAATGTTAAATTCAATCCTGACTTCCTCTGATTCCTTCTCTCCCTTCCTCTCTTCCTCCCTCTCCCTCCCTCCCTTTTCTCTCTGGGTCCCGTGAGAATTCCCTGTCAAAGCTGTATGCACCCTTCAAAGCCCAGTTCAAACCCCACCTCTTCCCTGTGTCAGAATCACTTTCTCTTCCACAATCTGTCCCTCCTCCCATGGCTTGATGTTTGAGCATTTCTTGGACCTTTTTTTTTTTTTTCCAGTCTGCACGGAGTTACAGTTACCTGTACAAACACGTACCACCGTTTTTCAGATTCTCCCAGATTCAGGCCCTGAGATAAGGGTTCAAGTACGAATGGTTTACTTGGCAAATAGAGGGAACATTGGAATGGGAGCAGCCTAATGATACAGGAAGAAAGGGTGGTCAACAATCCAGCCAGTTACCAGTAGGTGACTGGTGCTTTATCCCAAGAGAAAACTCGGAGAAATGGTGTAAAACACATCTCTCCAAATTATCCACCTAAGGGGCAAGATAGCTGTGGTATTTATACCCCAATTTCCAGAAGGAGTTACTTGAGGGCTCTCCCAGCGACTACTCCCCAGCACATCTAACCTGCCACATGCAGGGAGAGCCTCCTTCTGTAATTCCAGGGGGAAAAATTCAGGCACAGGGTCGCTCTGTGTCCACCCCCCAACCCCGCCACCCCCAAATTCATATGTTGAAGCCTTAACCCCTAATGTGACTGTATATGGAAGAAGGTATTTAGGAGGTAATTAAGGTTAAATGAGGCCATGAGAATGGGGTCTTAATCCAGTAGGATTGGTAGCCTCAAAAGGGGAGGGAGAGAGAGCTCTCTCTCTCCAAGTGTATGCAGTAAGGAAAAGCCATGTAAGACACAGCAAGAAGGCGGCCATGTGCACTCACCAGAAAATGAATAGGCAGGAAACTAATCTTGGACTGTCTAGCCTTCAGAACTGTGAGAAAATAAATTTCCGTTGTTTAATCCCCCCAGTCTATGGTTTTCTGTTACAGCAGCCCCAGTGGCCTGAGAGTTGTGTACTGAAAGGTCAGAGGACCGTGGGACGGGCACCAAAAGTATCTCTTCTGTCCCACGCACAGGACCGTGAGTCCAAGAGCATGGACCACACTGTGTTGTCTTCCCTGAGTACAAACCAAAGAGAGCAGGGAAGCAATGCGTCTTGAGCACTTACTACAATGTGAGGTACGGGGCTGGACAGTTTTAAAAATCTACTTTATTAAGGTATCATCTACATACAATAAAATGCACACATTCTAAGTGTACAGTTTGGTGAATTTTGACTAAGCTGTACACCAGTGTAACTCCCTCCACAGTCAAGGTATGGGACCATTTCTCTTGCCCGGAGATTATTCTGTGCCCCTTCCCAGTTCATTCCCACACACCCCCCACCCCCAGCCCCAGGTTACTGTTGAGCTGCTTTCTATCACTATCAATTAGATTTGTCCTCCCTAGAGCATCATACAGCATCTCACAGAATGCAGTCTTTTGTGTCTGGTCCCTTCTCTCAGCATAATGGTTTCTGAGAATCATCCATAATGATGCATGTCTCAACAGTTCATTCTTTTTGTTGCTGAGTAGAATTTCACTGCATGAATATATCATAATTTATTTGTTTGCCCATTGATGGACTTTTGGGTTGTTTCCAGTTGAAGCTATCATTAACAAAATTCTTATCAATATTTGTGTATAAGTCTTTGTGCAACACATGCTTTCATTTCTCTTGGGTAGCTTCCAACGAGTCAAATTGCTGAGTCATATGGTAAGTGCATGTTTAACTTTTTTTTTTATTATTATTATGTTATGTTAATCACCATACATCATTAGTCTTTGATGTAGTGTTCCATGATTCATTGTTTGCGTATAACTTTACATGAAATTGTATGCTAGGAATTCTCAACTTATCTTATTTAATTTTTTGATGACTCAGCAGTGAGGGTATAACTATTCTCACTTTTTGAGTACACTGAGGCTCAGAGAAGGTAAATGACTTATCTAAGCTCATACAGCTTGTAAGGATGGGTATGGGATACACACCCAAGTTCATCTATCCCAAAATCCTGTGTTCTTTTCATGACATCATCCTGCTTTCCTTTATTGACTCAGCAAGGACTTAACATCGATCCCAAGAAAACAGATAAAGACTTACTTACATCCTTCTAATCTCTAAAACTATTTGGTCCAGGAAAGGTTGAGTGGTCCCATTGGGTGAGCAAGCTCAGGGAGAGAGAGGAAAGGTGATGCTTATGGAGGCAGGGAACCTGGCTGGACCTGACCTAAGACAAGCACTAAGATATTACCAGTTTCCCCAGAAGCTACCGAAAGGCAGAAGACAAGCTTATACCTATGTGGAGTTCATAGTTTTTGAAAGCCATAACCAGTTGCCTGCAATGTGTCAGGCTGAAAATATAACCAATGAACAATGAGCATGAAGGAGGCAGGCATTGCTTTTCAGTCAGTGTCTGAGAAAGAATTTTTAAGTCAATGTCAAAGCAGCAAAGTGATTGCTGACCAAAGCAATCTAATCAATTAAGACCTAGTAAACACCCCTCCACACAGGCTTCAGAACTCACCAACGGGAGAATCCATTCATCGCGAGGAAATAAAGGAAACAGTTGGGGTCAAGTTCAAATCTTTAGAACTCTTAAGGGTGGAATTGACCTGCGTGGCAAATCTGTTACTGCTAAAGATGCAAATTTTGGCTAATGTCCAGAAATAGACTATTAAAAATGCATTAAAATGGTCATGTTTTCATCCCTATAGTCAACTAAAAGCCTCTGCTCTTGTAAAATGGAGTCCCCTCCGTATATTAAGTCTTTAGTGCCTGTCAGTACATGATAATGTGCTTGAATTTCACACAATTACAGTTCTTAGAGGAGTGCAGAATGTTCCCTGAGTGCATGGCCAGTATACGAGATTAAACATATACATTACACAATGACAACTGGGGGGTCACACTAACACATATGGGCGTCATATGTATTAGTGTGACCCGGTCCCCCAGCTGCATCCCAGAACTACTGAGGGGCTCAGCCTTGCCCCTCGTAACTGAGGGTACCCATCTCTCTGCTACTTATCTCACGGCATCCTCTAATGTAAAGAACTACGGCTAAAAGTAATTTGGAAATAAGCGGTGCTATGTGAACGTCAGGTTTTTGAACACTTAAGCTGTTTAAATATTAAATGCCTCTCTGTTTATATTAATTGGTAAGAGGAATTTCTGGCAGAGGGAGCACATGTGTTAATCCCTTTCCCCTCCAAAGGTCACTAGAATGACAGTGAAATAATGTTAAAAGTGTGAATCCACAGAGACAAAGGGACTAGGCCAGGAAAGTACTGGAAATAAGAGAAGCCAATTAATTTCGGAAGCTGGAGGAGAGAAGCTTCACACAAGGGCTATATCTACAAGGAGTCGCCTGGGAGCTCAGGACATGGAGTCACCGTCCCCTGAAGGCAGGTGAGTGGCATAAGGCACAGGACAAGGAGAGAAGTCTGGAAGTCCTACACAGAGAGGGCAGCTGACATACCTCACTCTGAGAGCACTTCCCTTCCAGACATCTTTTCTTTGGCCAGATGCCCAAGCCCCAGAGGAGTGGTATGCAAGATCATTCACTGGGGTATGGGAAGAAAATACCAGAGCTGCTATTTCTAACTGTTCTTAAAACAGAAATAAAACTAGGTTGTACTAACACTTACTACACCACTGATTGGGAGTCATACACGTAAGACATTCATATATAAACGCACAAAGATGGGGCACCTGGATGGCTCCATCGGTTAAGTGTCTGCCTTCGGCTCAGGTCATGTTCTCTAGGTCCTGGGATCAAGCCCCACGTCTGCTTCTCCCTCTCCCTCCGTCCCTTCCCCCCTGCTCGTGCTCTTTCTCTCGCTCACGCTCTCTCTCTTCCTCACTCTCTCTCTCAAACAAATAAATAAAATCTTTAAAAAGAAATAAATAAGTACATACACAAAGATGGACAGCAAGAACAAAGACCATGTTAGTTCAGGAGAAACTGAACCACAGACCTTACAGCCTGCTCGCCCGAGTAAGGGAGACAGACCAGAAACAGTGGCATTCCGTGAGTCTATACACCAGACAGTGGAACCCTCTGACCCCTCTCTCTGTCCAAGGAAATACTTCCCCTGCAGGAAACTGGAAGGTACCTTTCTGGGAAATGTGGTCAGCTGGAGGGAAAACCAAACCTTATTGACAGCGCACCCCATTGAAAAGGTGAGTTTCCAACAGCTCCACCTGTAGACAAGCCCTCTCCCCAACACAAATACGCAGAGAAAAGTCCATTTCCCTTTCAAGGTCACTCTTAAATATGCACGGACAACCTGAAATAAACAGAAATTTGAGGAAAGCCCTGAGCATGAAAAACAGGGCCAAAATTTTAAAAATTAAAAAATAAAAAATAAAAACTTGAAGGAAACAGAAACAAAAATACAATACAATTAATAATCCGTGAATCCCAGAATCATTTCCAGGGGAAAACAAAGCAAAACAAAAATGTGTGGAAGAAGAGAACCATGAGCATAATATATTACTGGAGCATAGAAAGAGTAATCAATCCTGTCTTGTTGGGAAGTAACTACAAGGGGAGGGTGAGGGAGGGTGAGGGAGGGAGAGTGTGAGTGGGCACCGGGTTCCAGAAGCCCAAGCTTCTGGAACCAAGCAAGAGGCGCCCGTGATCTACCGGGTGATGAGTGGGTATGGACCGAGCACTCGAAGCTCCGAAGCCAGCAGGTTGTCGGCACCTGCACAGAAAGAAGCGGGGGGTCGGTAGACGCAAGAACTAGAACATGACCCGCAAGGACTCACCAGAGAGCGCGGGGCGCACGGGCTGCAACAGCCAGAACGGCCCAGGGCTTGCACACCCCAGTAGCCGGTGAGTACCTGGTGCCCCCCGCGCGCTTGGAAGGGGATGGGGCCTGGCCCCGGGAATTCCCAGAATCCATCAGCCGGGGTTTCTTTCCAGGACAAAGCGCCACACTGAGGGAAAGTGCTGGGAACACGACCCGTTGAGCAGGACAGTAAAGGGAAAGGAAAAAACTCAGGTCTAGATAAACCTAGGGAAGGAGAACAGAGCCAGGAATGCTTAGAAAGTAGTAAGTCTACTTTCACAGAAATGGAGGAGGGACGTCTCAGACCACAAAATTAGAAAAATGCCAAGATCGGGATGTTGGTTTCTTCCGTCCATTCTGCCCTGTATCTGTGTCCTAATCTCTTCTTATAAGGACACCAGCTACTTTGGATTGGCCCCTCACGCCCCCCTCCGATGACCTCATTTCAACTGAACCCCTGCTTTAAGGAGCCCAGCTCCAAATACAGTCACGTTCTGAAGTCCTAGAGGTTAGGACCTCAGCATGTGAATTTGAGGGTGGCGGTGAACGTAATTCAGGGGCCTCTAGATTAAAAGAGACTTAAAAATGTAGCACCTTTGGGGCATCTGGGTGGCTCAGTGGGTTAAGCATCTGACTCTTGATTTCTGATCTCAGGGGCGTGGAGCCTGCTTAAGATTCTCTCACTCTCTCCCCTTCCCTCTGCACCTCCCTTGCTCATGCTCTCCATGTCTCTCTCAAAAAAAAAAAAAAAAAAAAAAAAAAATATATATATATATATATATATATATATGGCAGCTTCACAAAGTAAACATTTGGGTGATAAAACTATTAAAAAAATTAAAGAAGTGAACACCACAACAGTTAGGATAGTGACTAGTTTGGGTGGAAGAACGGGGCCGTGTTTGGCCGTGGGCATATGGAGTGCATGGAGAGGGATTCCTTATCTCTTGACAAGGTAGGTGGTTACAAGGGAGCTCCTCTTCTAGATGTCTCTTTTTTTTTAGTAACCTCCACACCCGGTGTAGGGCTCAAACTCATGACCCCAAGATCAAGAGTCACATGCTGTACCGACTGAGCCAACCAGATGCCCTTAGAATTCCTCTTCTTGTAGTTCATTATGCCATACATTTGTTATATATAGTTTTCTGTATCTGTGTTCTGCTTAACAAAAAAAATAGAAAAATAAATATGTTGGTATTTAGAAACATGATGATAAACACCAGAAGTAGTTGGAGGTTGTTGCCTTTGGGAGGAATAGAGGCAGGAACTGCATGTATATGCTTTAAGGCCTAGAATGTAAGCACTGTTGTTGCCCAAAGGCTTTCCATTTATCCAAAAAGTAAAAAATTTTAAATTAAAAAGCGTATATTCCCATTTGGGTCTATCTTGATAAACTGTATACTCCAGTGACTAGCCCACTGCCAGAAACTTAGTACATATGCCCGTAAGTAGACTTCTAACCCATAGATGCTTGATTTCATTCCAGAATCAGAGACAGCCAGTATCTAAACCCAGTTCTGCCCCGTATACCTTCAAAAATGGTTTTAATCTGTGCCTGGAACACAGGCACATCCATGTAGGAAGTCAAATGCTCAAATATACAGTCATTGGATCCGGAGCTTAGATTTGAATATTTAGGCAAATTCACTTCATAAATGGTATTGTGGGGGAAGATTTGATTATACTTAAGATAGGATATATAAAAGTGCCAACACTCTGTCAGGCTCATAGTAGATGTCAAAAAATTTTCAGCAGTTATTATTATTTTTTTTAAAGATTTTATTTATTTGAGAGAGAAAATGAGAGAGAGAGCGCACGTGAGAGGGGGGAGGGTCAGAGGGAGCAGCAGACCCCCTGCTGAGCAGGGAGCCTGATGCAGGACTCGATCCCAGGACTCCAGGATCATGAACTGAGCCGAAGGCAGTCGCTTAACTGACTGAGCCACCCAGGCACCCTTTTCAGTAATTATTAATAAAGCTACCAACCAAGGGCCTCAGCGAGTGACAGTAAAAATGGCCAATGAACTTTGGCCAAAGATGTTCTTTTGCTAAGTCACAATCCACGTGTAGATACTTCTGGGCCAACGTCTAATCTTCACTCCTTCGTGATTTTGAAAAGCAGGTTCAATAACATCTTCTCACACGTAACATCATGCATCTGGAAAACACACCGGGCTCTCACAACCAGAGGCTGAGAGGGTTCTAGCACCACAGATGAGCTGGTGTGTGATCGACTCAGTTCTATGGGTCTTTAAGTCATGCTCCACTTCCTTTGGGTTTTCCAGACCCTGCTGGAATGATGGTTCTGCTCTGCACTGACAGGTGTCAACAGCCCTAGCAAAGACTCACAAGGAAATTTTCTTTTGAAAGGATGGCAGTCAGCTCAGGCTGCCACAGCCCGATACCATAGACTGGGTGGCCAAAACAACAGAAATTTCTGTTCCACAGTTTTGGAGTCTGGGAAATCCAAGATTAAGGCACTGGCCATTTGGCTCCTGGTGAGAGTTCTCTTCCTGGCTTGTAAACGGCCACCTTCTCACCACATCCTTGCATGGCCTTGCTCTGCATGCACACAGAGAGAAGGAGATCTCTGGTGTTTCTTCTTCTTCTTATAAGGGCACGAGCTCTCTCAGATTAGGGTCCTGCCCTTATGACATCATTTAACCTTTATCACCTCATCATGGGCCCTATCTCCAAATACAGGCTTACCAGGGAGTGGGGCTTCTACAGTGAATTTTGGGAGGACACAAACATTCAGTCCATGACAAAGGACATCAATAGTAACAATAGTCTACTGATCACAGACATGTAGCATTTTACAGTTTACAGAATTCTTACACACCCTATTTTCATCTGAACCTCTCAGCAGAAGGCAGGCAGTGAAAGGATTATTACATCACATTTGCAAGATAAAAAAAGTCTTGGGATTTTTTAAAAGATGCAATTAAACCAGCTACCTTTCAAGAACTTCTTGATTTAATACATATATAGGTTAGGTGTTTTATTGTTTTTTTTTTTTTTAAGATTTTATTTATTTATTTGACAGAGAGAGACACAGCGAGAGAGGGAACACAAGCAGGGGGAGTGGGAGAGGGAGAAGCAGGCTTCCTGCAGAGCAGAGAGCCGGATGTGGGGCTCGATCCCAGGACCCTGGGATCATGACCTGAGCCGAAGGCAGACACTTAACGACTGAGCCACCCAGGCGCCCCTAGGTGTTTTTATAAGAAAGAAAAAAATCGCATTAAATATGTATGTTAAGCTCATTTTGCCATTCTAGCAGAGAGGATTTGGAAAAGTTGAATAACTGTTTTCCCTCTCATGAATTCTCTTACTTTTTTTTTTTCTTTCCCCATCAGATGCTAACAAGACCCAATTTCAATGCACTGCTCCATAAATTAGACACCATATAGGAAGCCCTGCCCCTCCGCTGTATCTATCAGCCTGGCAAACGTGGCCATCCAGAGCCATGCAGGGCCACAGCGTGGGGGTCTGGGTCAAGAAGCTGCCCGCCCCGCCCAGGACCACACTCACGGGGGCAACAGAGCCTGCTCGAAACAGCTCTGCACTCCACTCCTAGCTGGCCACCCCAGCAGGCAGGAAATGAGGCCATGGGCCCTCCCAGCTCAATTTTTGGGCCACACCCTGGCCCCTGCCCCACCCATGCACTCTAGGACCCACATTGTCCAGACCCTCCTCCTGTCCAGGGTCTAGCTCCTCCCTCTGCATCTGAAGGCTGCCTCTCGCTGGCTTCGCTGGCTTCCCGGGGATGCCCTTACAAAGTATGCTCCTCGGAAGGCTCCTCTTGAATCCGATCCCGAAGAAGAAAAGAAAGTTCTATTAAGAAGTCTGGAAGTACTTGTCTGAGCAGAGTTAGACACGTTCCCTAACCACAGGCCTTCTCAGAGCCTTTGCTGTGCTGATGCACGGATCTGCTGTAAGAAAAGCATTAGAATGCAGGCTTTTCCGGCATTCAACATTGGAGAGCCCTTTTCGGGGAGAGTAGTACCTCTGCGCCTGCTCAGGGCTGGTGTCACCAAGAGTGCTGTCTGGGAAACACTGGAGGGGGGGCAGGGGAGAGGCAGTGCATTGCCTCCTTGGCCCTTTTTCTCTGGACACCCCCTCGCCCTTGGCCCATCCCAGATCTGCCCCCGCCTAGCCCATCCTCTCGAAAGACAGGGTGCTTCGGCCCACACAGGCCCTTCACTGGCTGGGTGTCCGCATTCTGCGGTGCACCCAGGGAGCCTTCGAGAAGCTGGGCCTGGGCTATGCAGGAGGGGGAGCAGGGCGGCTGAGCTCCACTAGCAGTCTCCCCTGGGTTTATCAGGAACAGGTTTTAGTAACAGGAAAAAAGAAACAGTTTGTTATTGACTGGCCCTCGTCATTTGTTGCCCCTTGCTCTCGCTCAGAGCAAGCCCATCTCGACGCTGACAGCGAGCAGGGGAGGCCTTCCAGGCCCGAGCACCCAAGGCAGACACTATTGATCATCGGGTCTTCCGCAACCGCTGACTCGGGGGCCAGAGACAGTCATTCATCAGGACCTTCAGGGGCGGCTGGACTAGCACGAGCGTTATCAATGAAGTGCACTGTAGAAACCCTCGAGAAAGTTTCCCCGAAGATTAGATGCAGGAACGCAGGTGTAGGCTCAACCAACTGTCATCGTTACGGGACACGGGGAGGTACAGGCCGGTCTCCAAAGGTCCCCATGAGCCACCGCTCCCCATGGTCACGAGCCGGTTGCCCCACTGTGATGTGGTTTAACCGACAGACGGTGGTGGGACGGATGTTCTGCAGGTTCCAGGCCTACCTGTCAGGAAGGCCTGCCCTGGGGCTCTTCTCTGATGATGTGGGGAGTCCGAAGCCACCACGGAGGAAATCTGCCCGCCCTGCCCGAGGGACTGATGGAGAGTCTACGCAGAGACTTCAAAGAGTGGCACTGCGTCCCACTGGGCCCAGGCTCTCAGCCTCTCAGCCAAGGCAGCAGACGATGAGGAAGCCACCGGGGCTGTTCCTGTCCCAGCGGACAGCACAGGGGACAGAGCCACCCTGCCCTATCGAGTTCCTGCCCACAGACTCCCGAGCAGTAATCAACAGGATTTCAGTCACCCCATCCCGGGACAGCTTGTAAAGTAGCAATAAATAATGAAAGCACAGAGGAAGTCAGGGTGCACAGAGTTTGGAGTCGAGGTTCCGGAGATAAAGGGTGAGCCAGTTGGAGGGGGTGGGGTCCGACAGAGAGGAAGGATGAAGAACCAAGAGGCCCAGAAAATAACTCATCTCCGAGGGACACAGACTCTGCCAAGACAAGTGCTCTGTGTCTCTGGCCAAGGCTGCGGCCTGGAGCAGGCAGACAAGGGGGCGTGGGGGCCGGGCTTTCCGTTCGACAAGGCCCTGGTGGCCGAGCGAAGGGTTCAGGGACACCGGGCACGGAGTCCCTGCCATCTAAAGAGACACAGCGCACCTCCATTCACAGTGTCTCGGCACACAACTCTCACAGATCCTCACCCCAATCCTTTGTGGTAAGCAAGGCCATCACCCCATTTTATGGCTTGAGAAATGGCAGCTCAACAGTCAGGGACAACGTGGGGCACAGGACAGTGCAGAGAGCTGGAAGGAAAGCCCGCTGGAGTCCTGGATGCGGGACATGAGGCCCGTCCCGTCACTGCTGGGTATTTCGTCTTCCCCTGGATGTGGCTGTGAGCGTGCTCCTCCCGCAGGGCACTCGGGAGGAAGTGTGACCATCCCTTTGTTAAAATCGCTGACGCACACAGCGCAGCGTGGGTCTGACTCCCAGCTCACCCCTGACCCACGGTTTCGGGATCTCTCTGGGCCTTTGTTTCCTCCTGAGTCGACAGGGAGGACAACAGTATTTATCTTGTAAGGTGCTTTCAAGGATTAATTGACTTAATATTCGTAAAACACTTGGAGCAGTGCCTGGACGCGGTAAACGTTTCGCATTGGTCACACAGGTGACAGTGGAGAGCTTCCTAGTGGCCGCTGTGTCCACCTGCCTCCAGGACCCCCACCGCCCCTCCCCCTGCCCTGGGCGCCCTTGCCCTTTCTCAGTGAACCCCTACAGGCAGCGTATGAAGGGTGTGGCGTGGACCCCTGCGGGGAGCCCCGAATCCAGGGCAAGGGCTCCGGTGGAAAGGAGCCCTAGGTGGCGGAAACTGGCCCCAGGAGGCTCTTCTCCGGCCCGCTTATTCACAGGGAAGGTAAAGCGCAGGCTTGCATCGGCCATCCGGAGCAAGTATACAGCTGGCCTCAGTGGCCTTTCCTGTGAATGAGCTTCGAGAGCCCAGCGCAAGCCTCCAGCCCCACTCTGTGGAAAGTGAGGGTAGCCAGAATACATTTTCATACATTTCCACCACAAAAACAATGGGGCACGCTACTGCTGGGGTCTCTAAAGTCTTAGAGACCTGGAAGAATATGCTAAGCCTGACAGAGCTCATGTGTGCTAAGCATTTAATATGAGAGACTGTTTACATAGTTCTCGTGCATTATCTCCTTTCTTCTCCACTATAATCCTGTGGGGTAGAGACTGTTATTATCCAGATGTTATAGAGAGGGACCTAAAACTTAGGATGAGTAACCTGCCCAAACTCTTGAAGCTAGATCAGGGCTGTTACTCAAATCCACTTTGAAGTTGGTACTCTCACCCACTATGTTATTATTATTGGTAATCAAAATAATAATATCGACAGTAAAAACTACTGAGTTTTTAGGAAGCCATTTCTACACAGTTTGGCAGAGCTGCTGGTCCTTCTGAGCATAAGTGCCTTTGGCTGTGGAAAGGGCTGGGACCCAGGAAACAAAGGGATCTTGACTGAAAATGTAAGCAGCTCCTACAGAGGCCTTGTGCAGGACCGTTAGCTGCAGAATGGGTCCCTGCTACTTTACGGCCTTACACCATTCATCCACACACCTCTGCACGTAGAAATCGCCGCCCCTTCTGCAGACGAGGAGACTAACAAAACGGTCACCAGGCAGGATGCGGTGGGGCTGGGGCGGGAATGCAGGAGGTCTGTGCCCCACACATACACCCCCACCCCAGCCCACTGTAGTCTCTGCTCAGCCAGCTACCCATAGGGAGGGAGGGCAGGGCACAACTCTTTCTAGGGGTTCTGATGGCCAAAAATATTTAGAACCAAATATGGGGACTTCAGGTGGGGAACTGGAAGGGACAGGCCGTCAGCCCACCGACCTCCAGTCTGTGCCTTGGAAAATCGGAAGGGACTCGGTCTCACTGCGGAGATCAGAGGCTAACAGAGGGCTAACAATGGACACATTGCTTCTTTCATTTTAACCAGTGAGTGCCTGTCCCGCTCTGGGGTGCTGGCTGGTAAACATTCTTTGTCACATATAATCCCCACAACACACCCACACTGTGGATACTTTTATTCCCATGTTACAGCCAAGGAAACCGATGTTTAGAGACGCAAGCGACGCCCGTATGCCTGCCCCAGTCCCAAACCCGCATTCTTTCTACTCCAGGTGTGTCAGAGGGACGGGAGAGGCTGGGTTGATCCTGCACACCTGTCTGAAGTAGAAAGCTGCTATATTCTTACTTTGCAGGTAAGGAAAGTGAGGCTCAGCGAGGTCTCGGGCTCACTGAAAGCCCCCAGATGTGAAGTGAAGGATTTAGGATCTGACCCCAAAATGTGTCCTTAGCGTTTTCCTCTTCTAGGGCAGGGACCCGGGAAGGACAAGGCAGAAGGAGCCCTGGCAGGAATGTGTGGGACACAGTAAACAAAGTGTCAGGCAGCCCACAGCCTCCTCCGCTCCACCACGCAGGGGGCCCCCAAGGCACCCCGTGCTTTGCTTTGCTTCCACAAAAGGTATCTCTGGGACGGAGCCTTTCTTTCTGCCTATCACCTTTCCCCCGATAGGATGCCTCTTGTCCCTCTCCAATGGCCTAGTCATAGCTTTTGTCAACCTCTTTTATTCTTTTTTGGCTTCCAGAACATCTATGTTTCACTCAGCCAATAGTTTTGCTCAATATCTAATTCATCTTCTGCCTTGATAGAAAGCCAAATGGGGACAAGATACAATTATGTGTTGATGTCCAGCCAGCCCATATGTCTACCAGTGTGAGAGCTGGGTTTTCCTCATGGGCAATCTTTGTTTTTAGCGGAATTGTATTCCAAGCCAGTGGCCTGGTTTGACATCCTAAAGGACAGGCAGAATCCATCTCCTATCCCTCAGTGCACTTGGGCCACAACGCTTAGCTCCTTTCTGTAGCCAGAGTCTGAGGCCCACCGCTGGTGCGGCGACAGGAATGACAATGGGGAGTGCTCAGGAGAGGGTGGCGGGGACAGCCCTGCAGGGCGCACCCGTCAGCCTCGGCCCTGCTGCCGAGGCGGGAGGCAGAGCGGGGACTCCTCTCATCATGGCCAGCAAAGGCGGGAAAGGCTGGGGAATGTTCTAGGTGCACTTGGAACTCTAGTGCAAACATTTTTAACAAGGATCAGAGGACAGAATACAGACCTGAATGGGGAGTAGGGGGAATTACGTCTTCATTTTCATTCATCTTTAACTGAAATAGAGCATTTCTTTCATCTAGGAGAGCGAGCAACAAACCGGAGGCGTCTAACCAGCGGTGCGACTTTGTCAGCAAGCGACACGCAGATACTTTTGTATCATGTTGCAGAGATTGCAGGCATAGCGACACCTTGTTTATGCACATCACTACTTCACACTGGTGGTAGTTATCATGTCATTAAGTTTGCTAATAGAAAGCACGAATACTACTAGATCACAAACTGAGGATTTAAAAGGGTTTTTCCCTAATATATCAATATAATAAAATATGATTTATGTTTCACGCTCTGTAATCTGAGGTGTTTTATTTCGTGCATTAGGAAAGATTATTTTGAGAAAGGGGTCCACAGGCTTCATCAGAACACCAAAGGGGCCCATGGCATGACAATGGTTAAGATCTTCTGCTCTAAGGGAAGACTGAGGCTCTTATACCAAGGGGAGGTGGAGAAAGACAAAGGAGAGAAAAGAGGAGGAGGAAGTGGAGGAGGGAGAGGAGGAAGTGGAGGAGGAAGTAGAAGAAGAGGAAGTGGAGGAGGAGGAAATGGAGGAGGAAGTAGAGGAAGAGGAGTGGAGGAGGAAGTAGAGGAAGAGGAAGAGGAGAAGGAGGAGGAGGAGGAAGTGGAGGAGGAAGCAGAGGAAGAGAAAGAGGAGAAGAAGGAGGAGGAAGTGGAGGAGGGCTGGCAATGATACCAAAGGAACCGAGAGGGCCAAGAAAGACAGAAAAAAAAGGTTTCCAAAACCATTCCAAGAATATAGCAAATAAGACTCAGTGAACGAAGCAGAGATGTAAAATAAAGAATCTGAAAGCAAATCTTGAAACTCTACGCTCAAATGTCTACTGCAAGATAGATACCGAAATGAAGAATGGCCTCCTGCCGAACATGCAGAGTGGCCGGCTCCTGATCCAGAGACTCCTACAGAACAGCTTCAGCCTGAGCCTGCTGAGGCCAAGGCCAGAAGGAGAAAAGGTCTGCATTTTTCATGGGGTCCTACTATGGAATGACAGCACCCAAATGCCCCCCTCTCTGGCCGCAAGCAGTAGAGGATATAATCTGGCCAGTGAGACACCTGATGACCCTGAGCTCCAGCTCAATGCTCTGGGCAGAAGTGGAGAGCCCCATGGCTTCCGATGGGGATGGCCCAGAGCGGGCGCCCCACTGGGGCAGGCTGTAGTCCCCCCTGAGGATCCAGGTCAGAACGTCTACTGGACCAGCGCCATGTCCTCTCTGTTTCCCATTCCTTGCATTCTAGCATCTTCCCTCATCTTTCACTAACGGGGGGAGATAGTGTGGGACCTCGTCAGAGACTGGGCTCCCCCAGAATGGACCCTGACAGCAGGTGAAGGGTAGTGGGTTTAGGGGACAACAGACAAGGGCAGGTGGGCAGAAGACTATGATATCAAGCCAGCCATCTCTGGGGGTGAGTGGTGCTTAATCCCACTGGGGGAACTCTGGGGGCCCGTAAAAGACCCACAACTCAGTTATCCCCTCAAGTAGCAAGGGAGCTGGGGCACCGATGCGCCCGACTCCCTCTGTGCCTGGTTGAGGGATGACAAAGGGCGGAGGTGGGGGTGAGGAGGTGATTCATTCTCGGGCAACAGTCAGAGCAAACCTTCCAGCCTGGAGATGGAGGTGCCGGCACTTGGAAGTCAGCTCGTGGGCACTGAAGAGGGAAAGGCGAGAGGATGCGGGGACCGGGGCGGGGGGACCCCCAGCAACAGGACTGCGGGGCTAAGACTTCCTGAGCTCTGATTAGATACACATCCTGCTGAGTGCTCTACACACTTTTCTTCGTTACGACTACTAGTAGCTGCGCTTTACAAAGGAGCGGATAGAGAACTCCCTCCACTCTGGCCAAGGTCGACCAACCAGTAAAATGCAAAACTGCGAACTGATCACAGGCTCCTCTGGGCTGGAATTCTGCTCCTTGATGTTTGCACTACTGTAACCCGTCCAAGAGTCAGAGGCCTTGGGGCCAGGCCAGCTTCCCGGATGTGCCACCCACGCGCATTCACACAGGGCTCTGGGCTCAGTGGGGTCCCCCCACCCTTGGTTCCCAGCTCTGTAATTTCACCATCTTTCAGATGCACCAACTTCTGAACGAGAGCGGCCCTGCGTTTTCATTTTGCATTGACTACAAATTATACAGCACATCTTGACTCAGGGCCTTGCCCACCCAAGTTCCAATTTCCCTCAGAAATGCATCTCTGACTCTCAGCCACTTAAAATCCGACTGCCCCCACAGACTTAATTGAAAAATCCCCATCGCTTGGGTAATAATTTTCCTCCCCAAAGTTACACCGAGAATTAACAGGTGATTATGGCCAAACAACACACTCCCAGCAACAAAGACAGGCCAAATTACTTCTCTCAACAGCCCAGGCTGTTACTTTAATCTTCCCACTTCTTCCCTGGGTCTTGGCACAGCAGTTAATGACCTGCGATAAATCCAAGAAGCTGTGACTTGCAAGCTAGGAACTGAGGCCCAGCTGAAAAACAGATCTATATTTTCTTGGAGAGGTGGTATCTAGGTTACCTGGGCCCAGCAAGCATTCCTTGGTATTAAGGCTGTTCGTCTTTTAAGCCCCACCTCGACTCGGCTACTGTCTCCCCCAGGGACTAGTATTTTTTTCTTTTAACCACCCACACCTCCCTTCTAGCTAACACGGAAGGGCATGCTCCAGGGAGACAGGACCGCGGTCTCTCATCCTCAGCTCCAATATCGAAAAAGCTCAGAAAACTGAGTTTGTATCAATTTATTGGGTCAAAACCTATACCGAACGTAACTGAAGCTGATACTGTCTTTAATGATCTCTTTATAAAGAACAGTCCCGCTTTCGCAGCAGAAGTATTAATGGTTTGACTATAAGAGACGACCCCAGACCCACAGGGCTCTTGCACAATATAGAATTCATGAAACTGAAAACTCTAAATTCCACAGCACATTCGCTCCCTGGGGTTTGGCTAAGGCCTCAAGGCAGCAATGACAGGGCACTCACAGCTCAGGGCATCTGGTCAGGCGGCCTTTCGTCCAAGAGAAGCGGGGAGAGGAGCTGCTGGTGTGGACCTCCCTGCGGGAGTCCCAGACTGTTCCCGAACCTGGAGGGCGGAGGGCCGGGACACAGAAAGCAGGGACTGCCGGGAGAAAGAGGCGGGCCGCTCCCACCAGTGGTGGGCCACAGGTGTAATGAGCAAGGAAACTTACATCCGAGGCTTGTCTGGGGCACCGCCGGACCAGATCTCTGTGCCTGCCCGCCTAAATCTTACCAGTGTAGGGAGAGGCCTTAACTGGGGGCAGCCGTGTACCCTGTCCAGATGGCCCCCTGGCTCCCTCAAGGCTGCGTCCTTGAAATGGCTCTGCTGTGGGACCGGTGGACGGAATGTACAGGGTAGAGGGCGGTAGCCTCCGATGGCCCCGGGGCCATCTCGCAGGTCAAGCTGCGGTCACGTCCCGTCCCCTCGATGACCTCCGCCTGCACATAAAGAATCATTATACAGGGCGCCTGGGTGGCTCAGTCGTTAAGCGTCTGCCTTCGGCCCAGGTCATGATCCCAGGGTCCTGGGATCGAGTCCCACATCGGGCTTCCCGCTCTGCGGGAAGCCTGCTTCTCCCTCTCCCACTCCCCCTGCTTGTGTTCCTGCTCTCGCTATGTCTCTCTCTGTTAAATAAATAAATAAAATCTTTAAAAAAAAAAAAAGAATCATTATACAAAGTAGGACACCATCATTTCTGCTTGGGATGAGGATGAAGCGGTGGCCCAGGGTGTGGCTGGCTGCTGGAGTCAGGAGGGGCCCGCACTGGAAAGACCATAGAAGGAAAGAGGCCTGGGACACGTGGGGAACCCCGGTTCTGTGGACAGGGGAGCCGGGCATCTGCACAGGAGCTGGGTGGGTCCAGAGCACCCACGGGTGGGCTCGACTCCTCTCAGGTCCAGTTCACAGCCTGGTGGGCACACCGCGTCCCCGCCGGCCACACCAGTCAGGGCTCAGCACCATTAGCAAAGCTCTTCTTCATTTGTATTTATCGCTTAACTTACCCAGTGAGGCTTAATTATTTAAATCTCAATTAATCACCGTAAGGGTGCTTGCATGAGAAGTTTGTTTAATTACCTCCTTTAAACTCCCTATTGCACATGGCCTTGTTTGGCTTATTGATCACTCAACCTCCACGCTTCTCCCTCAGAGCCGGCAGCTGAGTAGCTCAGAGGAAATTCTTCAGCAGCAAATCCCAGGGGCACTGGGCTCCTCCTGTTACTGCCCAGGCTGCACCCCAGTGGAGGATGGGGCTCGGGACAGTCCTCTTTTATTTTTTTTTAAAGATTTTTATTTATTTACTTGAGAGTGCGCAAGACACACACAGAGAGAGCACAGAGGGAGAAGCAGACTCACTGCTGAGCAGAGAGCCTGACGCAAGGCTTGATCCCAGGACCCCGAGATCATGACCTGAGCCAAAGGCAGACGTTTAACCCACTGAGCCATTCAGGCACCCCTTGGGAGAGTCATCTTAGGAAAGGAGGCTTCGGAGTCTCACCAGCAAAGGCCCCCACTTCCTGCATTTATGAGCATCTCTGGCCAGTGCCACTGTTATGGAACCTGGACGGGATCGCCCGGCGGAAGAACCAAGCGGCACCCGGAGATCTTGGAGGACAGGAGGTTTATTTAACACGGGCGGGCTCAGAGGAGAGTGGTCTCCAAAAGTCTGAGCCCCGAGCACAAAGGGGGCTATTTATACACTTCTACTTCTGCATACTTGGCACTTTGGGCACATGCACGAAGTGGGGGAGGGAGAAGAACCCAGAAGAGCCCCGGGCAAGGACTGGGACTCTCTCACTGGCTCAGTCGGCCATCTTGGGACACAGATTTTCCTGATCATTCCACCCTTTGATGCCCCTTTAAACACCTAGTGTAGAGGGCATCATTCCGTTTGACTCTGAGGGTTGACTGCAAGGCTTGGGGCGAACATGGACTTAATCATAAACTTAACAGCACACCAGGTAGCAGAAGACCAGGACTGACTGGGGCCAGGAAAACCATGGTGAAATGCACTCAGGAGTAGACAGCAGAGGGCCAGTAAAAATGGGATCTATGACCTTAGGCAGAAGCCTCTGGGAAAGTCCAGTCAGGAGGGGCAACAGTGTAGAGTCCGACTCCCAAGATGAGGGAAATGACGCCGATGAGAGCCAGGGACCACAGTGAGCAGGTGTCCATCAGTCAGTGGGGTCTCGTTGAAGGTGAAGCTGGAGTGGGTTCGTGAAGTCTGGCCAGACTCTCCACTGGTGTGTGCCCTCGTCCGAATGATGAGCTTTCTTCTTTCTTCCAATCTTTGACTCAAACTGAGTCCCCGGTCTTGAAGGAGTGTACCTGAGACCCTAAGGAGACTGGGGCCCTCTCAAAGGTGTACTTTTGTAGTTTACTTAGGGTGGCCCTCAGGGCCTGACGCTGCTCCTTTATCCCTTTATCTCCAACCTGATGCAAGTTTCCTGGAAGGCTTCCCAAGCATGGGGGAGGCCATCCATATATTAATTCGAATGGGGAGAAACCTGACGTCCCAGGCATGCAGCAAGCACGAAGGACAGCCAGGGGTAGCAGATCCGGCCATGAGAGGTTAGCCTCCTGAAAAAATTTTGCTAAGGTTCCCTCGAGGGTGCGATTCATTCACTCTACTTTCCCTTAACTTTGGGGCCAGTAAGCTGTGTGGAGTACAATGTCTGCCACAAATGCGGTTCCACTGTCACTATGGATTGTTAATGGCAGGCCGAACCAGGGCACGATCTCCCACAAGAGGACTTTAGCTACTGCCCGGCTTTGCTCCGTCCTGGTCGGGAAGGCTTCGACCCACCCAGAGTATGTGCATACTATTACTAGGAGATATCTGAACTCCTGCTCGGCTGCACACCTGTGAAGTCGACCTCTAGATCTTCGAAGGGGGTTGCTCCCATCCTCCAGACACCTGGCGGGGGCTGTGGTGCAGACCTAGCATATTTTTAGCACATGTTAGGCA
This sequence comes from Mirounga leonina, assembly GCF_011800145.1. Lineage (NCBI taxonomy): Eukaryota > Metazoa > Chordata > Mammalia > Carnivora > Phocidae > Mirounga > Mirounga leonina. Next base: position 4,224,316 of record NW_023270305.1, read on the forward strand.
TCGTTCACTTGGTGCTCGGGCTCGGCACAGTGCCGGCAGCTGACTGAGGGAGTAGTGCTTCTTGAGAAGGGCCTCTAATGCAGTTTTCCCCAGATGAGTGAGTCGGTGGTGTTCCTTGACTAGCTGCCCTCCAGTTGCTGTTGGAACAAAGATGCGCCCGTCTGGCATCATCCACCATCCCTTTTCATTCAGGGTGGCCCCCTCAGCCATGGCCCATTCCTTTTCCTTTTTAGTGTAACTGGGTGGAGGGACTTCTTCCAGGGGTGTTAGGGCCATGGTGAGGGAAGGGGCTCTGTCCATGTCCTCACTGGCTGCAGTCTCGGCTGCTTCATCTGCCAGACGATTTCCCCATGCTATGGGGCCGTCTCCTTTCTGGTGTCCCTTACAGGGCAGGATTGCTACTTCCTTTGGAAGCCAGATGGCTTTGAGGAGTCTCAGTATCTCCTCCTTGTTCTTGATAGCTTTTCCTGCTGTGGTTAGGAGGCCCCTTTCCTTGTAGATGGCTCCATGTATATGTATAGTAGCGAAGACGTACCAAGAGTCAGTATAGATGTTGACTTGCTTGCCTTCCCCAAGGGTAAGCGCTCAGATGAAGGCATATAATTCAGTCTGTTGAGCTGACCATCCAGCTGGTAATGCCTTAGCTTCTAGGACTTCAGTGGTTGTGGTTACTGCATAACCCGCTTTCTGGGCACCCTCTTATAGGTAACTGCTGCCATCGCTGAACAGCGTGAGCTCTGGATTCTTTATGGCTTGATCCCACAGATCTGGACGGCTCGTGTAGACTTCATCGGTCACCTCGGAGCAGTCATGGTCTGGTTCCCCCTCTTCCGTGGGGAGAAAGGTTGCTGGATTTAATGGCCTTACTGTTTCGAGGGTGACCCGCGGGTTTTCACAGAGGAGCCCTTGGTATTGTGCTAGCTGAGAGTTGGAAAGGAAGCGGTGTCCCTGTGCGTTCATGAGGGAAACAACTGCATGAGGGACCTTGACGTTAAGTTCTTGCCCCAGGGTAAGTTTGTCCGCCTCCTTGATGAGTAGGTCTGTGGCTGCCAGCACCTTGAGGCATGGCGGCCATCCCACTGCCACGGGGTCCAGCTTCTTTGACAGGTAAGCGACTGGCCGTTGCCAGGGTCCAACAGTCTGGGTGAGTACCCCAAGTGCTATTTTTTCCTTTTCATGCACAAAGAGATTGAAGGGTTTTTCTACATCTGGTAGGTCTAGGGCTGGAGCCTGCCCCAGGGCGGTCTTTATCTCTGTGAAAGGGGCTTCTGCTTCCTCAGTCCAGGTAGGGGGTTCTCAATCTGGTCCCCTAAGAGATCATAGAAGGGCCTTGCTATTGCCAAGAACCCAGGGATCCAGATGTGGCAGAATCCTGCAGCCCCCAGGAATTCTCGTAGGCCCCTTTTTGTCTGGGGCTGTGGCAGGGAGATGATGACCCTTTTCCCCTCCGGCCCTAGTTCTCTTTTTCCTTGGGTGAGAGAAAACCAAGGTATCAGACATGTTGTTGGCAGATTTGTGTCTTCTTCTATGAGGCTCGGTATCCCGAGTCTGACAGGAGCTGTAGGAGGGCCTTGGTGCCTTTTGTGCTGTCTTCTCGTGTGTCACTGACGAGGAGGAGGTCATCCACATTTTTTTTTTCTGAGCCACTTAGGTGCCCCTGGGGGTTGCTTTTTAAACACACAGCTTCTGGGATATTTCCCCCATCCCACCCCTTTTGATTCAGTGGGTTTGCATAGGCCGGATAGTATTACACCCAGTGCTCATCATAACATGTGCCCTCTGTAATACCCATCACCTGGCTACCCCATCCCCCAAATAGCTTCCTTTTTAACAAGGTCCTCCCAGGTGACACTTATAAAGGACGTTTGGAAACAATGTCTAAGCCTTGCTGTTCAGAGTGGGGCCAGTGGACCAGCAGGATCTGTATCGCCTGGGGTATCTTGTCTAAATCGCCAATGTCAGCCCTACCCCAGAGAGACAACCGGAATCTGCCTTTGAACAGTGTAGTAGCTTGGCTTTTGATCTGCCCTTCTCTGTTTTCATTTTAGTAGGGTTCCTCCTCCGACTTCCTTGCCCCAGTCCTCTCCAGAAGAGCCAGTGTCCCCTGCCCCTATCTGAGACCTGTCCCATCCCTGGGGGATGCTTGCTCCAACCTCCCACCACCCAGAGATGACAGGGTAAGGTGCTCTGTGAAGCTGAAGAACCTTACAGCTGGAGATCTTGCCTTGTTAGAGAAGGCCGACTTGACTCCCAGGTCCTCCAACCTCTGCAAATTCCAGACCCCCAGGCCTGTCTCATGATCTCAATTTTGGTTACTCCACTTTGTCTCCATCAAGTGTTCTGAAGCATTTCACACACAACTGGGCTGAGGCAATTTGGCCAGACCTGTTCAGAGACCCTGTCTCCTCTTGCCTTGGGTTTAATCAGAGGCTAGTGTGTCCAGTGGGCTCAAAGGTTATCTGAGCCCTAAGCTTGGAGAGTATGTCTCGGCCCAGGAGAGGGCAATCAGGCAGATAAAGGAATTCATGTCAGACCTTGTGGCCCCTGAGTTCACACTGGTGAGCCTGGCAAAAGGGCTGTCGTATTGCCCATCCTGGTGGCCCCAAGAATGGTTGCAGTCCTTTTGCTGAAAGGGGCCACTGGGGAGGTGACAACAGAGTGCTCGGCCCCAGTATCAACCATAAAAGCCACTGGTTGGTCCCCCACCTTCATTCTGACCATGGGCTCATTGGGGCCAAGGAGGAAAGAGCCCAGTCCCCCTCAGTGTGAGTCCATTCCCTCAAGGCCTATGAGGTCCTCCTCTTGAGGTTCTTCCTTGTAGTGGCTGGGCATTCGTTTTTCCAATGCCCTTTCTCTTTACAATAGGCACATTGATCCCTTACCAAGGGGGTTCTGGGCTTCCCCCCTTTTGGTGGTTGGGGTCTCCCCATCTTTGTGTTGTCCTTTTCTTTCAGGGTAGTGGCAAGGAGGCTGACTTTCTTTTTCATCTTTTTGCCGGCTTCCCATTCAGCTGCGACCTCCCTGTTCATGTAGACCTTATTGGCAATCTCTATTAGTTGGGTGATGTTCATCCCTGCAAAACCTTCTAGTTTCTGAAGTTTTTTTCTGATGTCTGGGGTGGCCTGAGCCATGAAGGAGATGTCTACCATCTGTAGGCTTTCCTTTGCCTCGGGGTCAAATGGAGTCTCTCATAGTAGTCCTCGGGGGACTCCCCTGAGAGCAACCGGGATACCTTAGTCATGTTCATGCATTTCTTAGCTCCTGCCCGGATTCCCCGGAGGAGGGCCTCCTGGTACCAGCGGATGTGGGCCTGTCCCTCAGTTGTGGTGAAGTCCCATGCTGCGCGCTCTTCGGGTGCAGCTGTATTAGCCCAGGCAGCAGGGTTGATGACTCCCACTGGTGCGTACTCTTCCAGGTACTGCCATGCACCTTTCATTATTCTCCTCCTTTCCTCTGTGTTAAGCAGGGTGCGGAGTAACTATTGGCAGTCTTCCCAGGTTGGCTGATGAGTCTGGAAGAGGGATTCTATGAGGTCTACCATGGCCTGTGATTTCTCAGAGTAGGATGGGGCGTTATTTTTCCAGTTGAGGAGGTTGGTGGTGGAGAAGGGCTGATAATACATCATGGAATGGCCGGGTTGGACTGTCCCATCTTCATTGCAGCTCTCGGGTTCCCGCGTCTCTTGTATTGGCATTTGGAGGGCGCTTGCACCCAGCCTGGAGTGCAGCCTGGCTGCTGGTCCTGGAGAAAGTGGATCCCTTGGGCCTGGGGGCGCCGGTGGATCTTCTGGGCCTGGGGGCGCCTGTGAAACCAGTGACGGTGGAGTATCTGGAGCTGAAGGGCCAGGTGTAGACAGTCTTGGGGGTATGTACAGTGGGGGCAGGTTTGGTTCATCCTCAGGATCTCCAGCTAGGATTTGTGGAGACTGGGGCTTTTGTTGATTTTCTTTAGGTCGCTTGGAGAGGCGATTAAGACCCTGGCCTGTCCCTGCCTATTGCATACGAATCACACCCGGGGGGGAAGGGTCTGAGCAATTCCTAGCCAGGAGTCAATGTACAGAAACTGGTCAGGGTGTCCTGGTTCTCCTGTTACAACTCACCATACTCGACAAATCGTTGGGATATCCAATGTCCCTTCTGAAGGCCACCCGACATCAAAGGTGGGCCATTCCAATTCACATAGGGTTCTCAACTTGCCGGGTTTCATCCTGACTCCATAGTCTCCTGAAAACCCCTTCTTGAAATTTTTGATCATGGTCTCTAGAACTGTAGGTTTACTCTGCCCTGACCCCATGGTGATGTCCCCGTGTGCAATGGCGCAGAGACAGACAAAGTGGGGGGTGCCGTCTGAGGTGAGGAGACCAATCAGATGCCCATCTGGCCGTGTCCCAAAGGAGCTTAGGTGAGGCTTAGCCATAGAGGTCTCAGCATTGTGACTTACAATCAGAAACTATTCCAATGCCACCATAGACTGTATGCCGTTCACCATAGAATCGCAGATGGGCCCACTCAGACTCCGTAGGCTTCTGGGGATCTTAAGGGTGCTTGCCCGTGGAGTCACAGAATCAGTCTGCTTGAGCAAGCCGGGTCGGACTGCACATTCACTCACACATTCACACTCCAGAAGTTATTACATTCCCTCCCTGGGAATCCCTACCTGGGAGACCTCTAAGAGGTCTCTGGGAGGTGATCAGGCTCCCCTTCCACCCCATTGGGGGTGGGCCTGTCTGGGTCCTGGGGCCCCAGGCCTTACCGGAATCCAACGTTGGGACCAGGTCCTCACCTGCCAAGTCTCCTTGAGTCCAGTGGGAACAGCGGAGCAGGGCCGGCCCGAGGTGACTGGGGCGGGAGACTGCCGAAAATTAGGCAGGGCGCACCTTCTCCATTAGGATCCCTCGTTCCATCACTGCCCCGCCATTGCCCCAAACCGGTGGCAACAATGGGCCCACGCGGTTGGGTTTCCCGGTCAGGGAACCAAAGTTTACAGAACCTGGACTTGATCGCCCAATGGAAGAACCAAGTGGCACCCGGAGATCTTGGAGGATAGGAGGTTTATTTAATGCTGGCGGACTCAGAGGAGAGTGGTCTCCAAAGGTCTGAGCCCCGAGCACAAACAAAGGGGGTAATTTATACACTTCTACTTCCGCATACATGGCACTTTTGGCACATGCGCGAGGCAGGGCAGGGAGAAGAACCTGAAAGAGCCGCAGGGCAAGGACTGGGACTCTCACTGGCTTGGTTGGCCATCTTAGGACACAGATTTTCCTTATCAGCACCATCCACGTGGCACGTGTCACACCCTCCCACGCTGGCCAGACACAAGCTTCTCCCTGTGTCTGTGCTCCAGCAGATTCTCCCGGCCACCCAGCATCCTGCCTACCCTGTGCCCATGCAAATCCCTCCCTTCCTCCAGGGACCCCTTCAAGCCCGGCCAGCTCCAGAACACCTCCCCCACACAGACTCATTCCTATCACCTCCATGTTCCGAGACAGGCAACACGGACCCCTGTTCCTTTGAGCTCATGTTATGGACTGAATGTGTGTGTCCCCACGAAATTCACATTGAAACCCTGAACCCCAATCTGATGGTACCGGACATGGCTGCATGTCTCAGCAAGTCTGCCATCCAATACTCAGGCCCGACTGCTGTGTGTGTGGGTCCAGCTCTGAGAGATGAGAGCAGAAAACACAGCTCTGTCCTCTCCTGTGAAGGTGCTGGAATGCCACACTGAGCAGCTATGGTTGGCTCCTCAGGCAATGGGGAGCTACGGAGGGATCTGAGGAGATGGGACAAGCAGATCTGCCTGCATGCAGCAGGTCACGAAATAGTATGGCTGGGACCATCCGGTTTGGGGGAAAGAAATAATGTGTGCATGTGTGTTGGCTAAATTCTAAAAATCAGCACATACAACTTTCACAACTGAGGGTGAAAAAATAAAGTTCCTTCCCTTTTCAGGGGGGATATGTTCCTGTTTGAATGATCAGTCTTTAAGAACATAGAGGACTGGCTGGAAGAGAAAGAACTTCAGACTTGTCAATAAGCTCTGTGTGCGATTTGAGCAAAACTTCCAGGGGATTGTGAGAAAATCACCTCCACACCTACCCCCTCTACTCTCTCTTTATCATGCACATATGCACACATTCCTCTCTCTCTCTCTCTCTAGTGTGGATTGAATGTGTGTCCCCCAAAATTCATAGGTTGAAATCCGAACCCTGGAAGGTGATGGCAGTAGGAGGTTGGGCCTTTGGGAAGTGATTAGGCTATGAGGGTGGAGCCCTCAGGAATGGGATCAGTGTCCTTTAACAAGGGACCCCAAAGAGCTCTTTTGCCTTCTTTCTGCCCCATGAGGACGCCACAAAAAGTGGGCAGTCTGCAACCTGTTAGAGGGTTCTCACCGGAACCGAGCCACGTCAGCACCCCGATCTCTGACTTCCAGCCTCCAGAACTGAGAGAAATAAGTTTTTGCTGTTCATCAGCCACCCGGGAGGGTGCTTTGTCATAGCAGCCCGAACGGACTCGGACTCTCGCTCTTCCCCTCACACGCACACACCATGCATGCACACACAAATCTCTAAGGGCCAAGAAGAGAACCTTTAGAAGGTCAATATTCAGACCATCTCAAAAACAAGAATGGAAGGATCCTCACGTTGGCTGGAGGCAGACATCTTTGCGAAGTGGACAGATAGAGACATGAACAACATGCTACCTATTGGGCTCCATCTTAACCTGTAGCTCAGGACTGGGGGCTCTTCACTCTTCCTTTCAAGTTGCCCGCCCCAAATCACGCTGATGATGCTACTTAAATCATTTGCTTCTTTATGGCTTTTATATCTACCCCTTTTTCTAATAGTCTATTTAAAGCTGGAAAATGAACCTCATTTTTTCTAAATGTAATTTGAGCCAATTTGCATGATACACACAGTAACAAGTGGGTCCTGAATTATGTATGATCCCTCTAATGGGCCAGAGCTTGTTTGGAATGTGTGATCTTATAAACTACTGGGTTTGCTTTTTATGGCAAATTGAACACTATTCCCCCCTCTTGCTTTACATATTCTCCTAATTAGGGGAGATAAAATAGATTTTAGACCTGAAAAAAGTGATTTCTTTCCAAGAGCCCACATTTGTATGGAAAATTAAGCTCATTTCAGTCAGCTGCACCCTCTAATTTAGAGCTGTTGTCAGCATAAAGGATAATCATAAAAGATTTCTCCATCAGGAGCTCTTATGCAGTCGAGATCCTAGGGTGACATTTTCAAGTTAAGGAGGGTACCGTGAGGTTTGCTCCTTCAGGTGGCCTCAGAGAGTTTGGGATGGGACTCGGTTTTCACTAAGTTCGATCGATTTAAAGTGGATCTACGTTTTGCTTGTCTGACCCTTGGGAAGCAGAATAAGTCTGAAATTAGTAATAATGGCTCCGCCTTCTTGAACACTGACAACACACCAGTTAGACCAGCTAGCTATTTTTGTGATGCAGTCTTGGGCACCAGGTGGTTCGCTGGTGGCTTGCGGTCATTCAGCAGCAATGGAGTACCCATGCAAGGGGGCCCGGGGGTGGGGGCAGATTGCAGGGGCTTTTCCCACCCTTCTTTACAGGATGAGAAGTAGCGGGGGGTTAGGGTGGAGGGTGTGAAGCGGTGTGAGCACAGTGGGGGGAGAGAAGTCTATAATTATCCAAAAAGTATTGCAGCATCGTGATCAGGGTTACTTCTTTCTGCTCTCACCCCAAACAGGAAGACACTCTTCCTTCAGAGACTCTAAAATTCCCTCCCTTTTGGGGGCACATGACTGGGACAGTTGGTTAAGCATCTGACTCTTGGTTTTGGCTCAGGTCTGATCTCAGGGTTGTGAGATCGAGCCCCACGTCAGGCTCCGCGTTCAGCTCAGAGTCTGCTTGGGTTTCCCTCTCCCTCTGCCCACCCCCTCCCCCTCATGCTCGCTCCTCCCCCCCATAAATAAATAAATCTTTAAAAAATAAAATTTCCTCCCCTTGCTACAGACTATAGAAACACTGACCCCGTAGAGAGACAACACACCCAGGCTGAGTGGGTTCAAGAGAGAAAGCACCAGAACCAACTGCCATTCTCAGGGTGAAAGACCAGCAAGACTATCCTTCCTGGGGCCTGTGACAGGGGCAGGAAAGGAGAAGCCGACAGTCTGAAAGCAGTGAATTAGGCCCCTAAGAGGAGAGAGAAAGAAGACGCCCCCTCCTGCTAGCTGCAGTCTGCTTGTCCTGGCCTCCTTTGCAATCTGGGCAAGCCCTCTTATTAGGGCAGCTGCCAGTGGGAATGTCCTCTCCTTCTGGAGGGACCCGGTACCCACCCACAGACGTGATCCCCAACTAGACAGTCACAGAACACAGTGGTATCAGCCAGGCGGTGGCAAACCGTCTTTGGAAAGGGCCACATGGTAAATATCTTTGGCTTTATGGGCATATGGTCTCTCTTGCAACTGCTCAAGTGCACCACTGTAGCATGAAAGCAGCCATAGATAATATGCAAATGAATCAGTGTGGCTGTGTTCCAATAAAACTTTATTTATAAACCGAGGCAGTGGGCTGGATTTGGTCTACAAGGCATAATTTGCCAGCCCCTGGTCTAGACATCCTGCATGTCTCGATGGTAGTTAACATCATATTGAGTATACTAATGACCTAGTCAAACTGTTTATGGCCTGTTTTCCAGTAACAGATGAGGTAATACCTACCTGTCTTTCTGTGACACTTAGTATCTTAGTCTTGATTGTCTGCCAAAAACTACTGTTAGTAAGAACGTTCACGTCACCCAGGTCAAGCAAGTCTTGCACCAAAGTCCATCCCACACTCAAACAGAGCCAGGAAACATTATGAGATGTGAGAAAAATGCACCAGCTTCTTAAAACACAGCTCTAGCTGAACAGTACCCTGCCATTTACAATTCCAAGCAGAAGAACTTTTCCAAATAAAACTTCCGCATTCAGGTTAATGGCTCGTTCAGTTTTCTCCAAGAGCAAACAGGAGGAGGGTCTTAACTTTACATTTATGTAAGGAACAAGCCTCTTGAGCAATTTCTCTTCAGAATAAAAACATCATCTTTGCCCAGGAAAATTCACTTCTCTACCCCTAAGAGAGAGAAATGTGCTCACAGCTATTCATCAAGATTCCAAAGTAAGTCTGAGGGCTCTGTCCACCACCACCACCACACAACAAACAGGGGTCACAAAACTGACCAGTGCAGTAACAAGGGAAGGACAAGGCCCTGGGGCAGAGCATGGGCCAGAGACTAACTCAGATTTGGGGCTGGAGGAGATCACACCTGAGGTGGAGCAAGAGAAGAGGGAAGAAAATCTTACTTAGGGGAAATAGCAGAGGTTCTTTCTCTCCTTAAGGAGAAAAAGGGCCCAGAACCTTCTAGAATTTGGAAGAAGTTCAACGAGGCTTGAGGGAGGAACTCAAGGATGGTTCTGGCGAGGTAATTAAGGTTCCGGTGATTTGCTGAAGGTCAAGTTACAATGTTTAGAAGGGGGTCTGTGGAGCATTTTAAGCAGAAGGGTGATGTAATCAGATTTGCCTATGGAAAGAACAGTGATTAGAATTCACGGAGCAGGGGCGCCTGGGTGGCTCAGTTGGTTAAGCGACTGCCTTCGGCTCAGGTCATGATCCTGGAGTCCAGGGATCGAGTCCCACATCGGGTTCCCTGCTCGGCAGGGAGTCTGCTTCTCCCTCTGACCCTCCTCCCTCTCATGCTCTCTGTCTCTCATTCTCTCTCTCTCAAATAAATAAATAAAATCTTTAAAAAAAAAAAAAAGAATTCACGGAGCATTCGACTCTGCACCAGGACCTGTGCTCTGCTTTTCAAACACTATCCCCTTTACCCTTGGGAATGGCCTGGCGTAATGACAAGGAACACAGGGTCTAGTCTAGAAGCAGCCTCTGAGGCCACATACCTGCAAGGGAACTCCAGGCTCCTGGTTCTCCTCTAAACTCAGACCTCAGAACTGAACCCGCAGGCCTTCGGTCTTCAAATCAATAATTAATAAATAAATAGGCCAAAAAACAAAACAAAACAAAACAAAAGACAACCACCAATATTCAGACAAAGCTCATTTCATGGCTAATTTCTTCAGACTCAGAATGTATCACTTTTGTGCATTTGCTGAAATGGACCCCATCAAATCATAAAGAGAATTTATTCTGTAAAGAAAAAAGTAGGATAATTAAGACACATTAGTTAGCTCGGCGTGAAACAGAGAAGTCACTCAAAGAATTCACCTTTTCCTGGAAGGGAAAAGAGAAAGAGAAGGTGATCTTTTGTTTTCTCCCTTTTGCCTTTGAGACATCAGACTCATTTTTCACATCTTAATTTTTCGGCTGATTTTTGGTTTGTTCTTGGGAGGGTGGGAGGTGGGCAGTGTTTTTGCTCAAGTGCCCTGGCCTGGATGGAGTCTGAGAGGGAGGCCAGTGTGAGCTGCAAGACAATGAGGAATGTTCTGCCTCTTTCAGAGCCTTCAACCACAGCATGACAATGACCCCAAGCTGGGCCTCTCCAATTTACTTTTTTCCCTCTGAAATATCATGAACACAGGCCACGATCATCTTTTTAAAAAGTAAGAAGCTTTTTAAGACGACTGGAAAGCTAGGGGTGGACAGCCGAGTGCAGTGCTTGGAAAGACAAGGCAGGAAGAGAGAAGGTTGCAGGACTGAGGCCCTCTGATTTCACCAACGTGCCTGGCCCTTCTTCCCTGGCTTCCAGAGAGCTCAGAGCTTGACCCTGTGTTCAAACGCCGCAAGTATGGATTTAAGATAGTGTGATTTTAACGTGAGTTGCTATGTCTTACATTGTGCGTGTATATTTGGTTTTTGATCTGTGATGTGCGTGAATGTGCGCACACAGGCGCGTGTGTGTGCATGCTCTTTGGAAAGCCACCTCCAATCTTCTGTGGAATTAGGCAGAAAGAAGACATTTTAGAAGCCAGAAACTCCTGCTGCCTGTTGCAGTGACACTCGGTAGCCCCATTCAGGAAGCGGAAGCAGAACGGTGCCCCAGACACTGAGCAAGGGTCCTTGGCCCCCAAGCAGTCCTTCCTCTGAGGAGCGCAGGTGTGAGGAAGGCCCCAAGCACAGCGGCTGCCTCTTCCTCCCAGAGGACCTCTCCTGAAGCAGCCCGCCCCCGACGACGTCAGCAAGCCCGCCCCCCTCAACAGGGGGTATTAGAGCGTGTGGCAGCTTGTGTTTTATAAAGACAGCCACGGTAACATCTCCCATCCCACCTGCTCTTCTTATAATGTGACTTTGATGTTCTTCCCACAGACAGGAGAGCTGTTTTCCCTCCCTGAATCTGGGCAGGTTTGTGGCTACGGAGGATGGGATGCTATGGGACTCGCAAGGCAAGGTCAGAAAGGTGGTAGGACTTCTGCCCAGCTCATGTTGGGACACTTGCTCTTGGAACCCGGCCACCATGCTGTGAGGAAGCCCAAGGAGCCACATGCAGAGGCCACCTGTAGGTGTCCTGACCAACAGACCCTGCTGAGTTCTGGCCAGTAGCTAGCCTCGACCACAAGACAAGCGATGGGCTTTCAGATAATTCGTGCTGTCACGTCACCCCAGCCTTCCAGTCTTCCCAGCTGGGGCTCCAGACAACATGGGGCAGAAACAGTCCTTCCACATTCCTGACCCACAAGAGCCCTGGGCGTCATACCCCAGTGGTTTGACAACTCTGTTTGGGCTGGTTTCTAACGTAAGAGTAGTAACTGGAACGCAGTGGAAGGGGAAGAGGACACCAGGTTTCTCAGGATTATGGAGTGTGACCACTTAGTGACCTTAAACAAGTCATTTAACCTCTATGGGGCTCTGGGTCCTCATCTGCAAGTGGGAATAATAACCTCCTCACAGAACATGTTCAGGGTTATATACATAAAATTTTGCAGAAAAGTATTCGATAAATAGGAAGGAAACCCTACTCAAATAGGAAGAATTATTATTTTTAAATTTCAGAAATGCCTTCAGTGAGCCAAAGGCAAATTCAGCGGGAATCCGGTATGGCTGTGGGTGACAATGCCAGATGGGGTCATCAGGGCAGGTGTCTCGGTGCCTTAACTTTTAACTGTGACCTAAAAGGTAGTCATGAGAATCCAGAAAAAAAGTGAAAATGTATGTGGAAAGCATTTCATTGCAGAGTTCTACTGACTAGGGTTGTTTTGAGCATTGAATGGTATGATGCATCCATGCTAAGGTTGAAAATAAAATATATCTCAGGGAAGCCCACAAGTTTTCCCTTGCAGCCAGGAGTATACCCACCCCAGTAGGAGACTGGGGATTCTTCTCCAGAGCAAATGCACAGGATCGGGCATTTCGTAAGAGTTCAGTATATCTGAACTACTATTTCTGGTACCATTTGAAGTGGTCTTATATCTGTGCAAAATAATTCTTTTGGAGGAAATCTCTCTCTTGGAGTTTTTCTGGATCAACTGCTCGCTCTCTTTCTCTCCCTCTCCCCTTACTTCTCTTCCTCACGCTCTCCCTCTGTAAGTCTCTACAACTTCGAGTTTTGAGTTGGTATGACCCACAATTGCGAGCCTCTCTCTCTTCAAACTCAGCACCTGTCTGTAGAGTTTCTTCTCTGAGCTCCGCACTTTCCCACGTGCTGACGCATTGAATCCTGGTGACGAGCGATGTAGTGATGGCTGTTCCCATTTTACAGGTGAGAACAGTGAGGCTCAGAGAGATTGTGGTCTCATCCAGGATATGCCATCAGAGTGGCTGAGCGGGGATGGAACCTCAGGCTTCTGACTTCACCTGCTCCTTCCACTCCATTCCAGGGTGAGGGCACATCCCCCTTCCTTGGCTTCTACCTCTGTATTCTAGAGGCTTGAGATGATGTCATTCCGTTCTGAATAATTTCAGTTAACCTCTCAAACTGAAGTGGGGAAAGTGTCTGCAAGTTGGTTTTATGAAGACTAGGCTCGTTTTGATATAGAACCAAAATATTTTTATGTATAATGTTGACATATTGCCGATTATCAGCAAAACCTGTTTTTTTTTTTTTTTTTTTATTATAGGGACCATCTGTGTACTCAGGCCCAGCAGAGAGGCAAGAATTCAAAACCAGCGTTCCTTTACCACATTACACTCTTCCCCCAACAAGAAAGGGGCAGTGGGCACAGGAGAAGGATTCGTGTCCCATGTGACTGAGTCGGGCATCACAGAATCCCAGATGTTATTACATCTGTATTTTTTTTTTTTTTATCTTCCTAGAAAGAGAAATGATGAGCTCTTGAAATTCAAATTCCCATGGACTCTGAAGTCATGAGCATATTTAAAACCAGTGAGGCTGTGACATTTACCATCTCTACATTCACGTCAGAGGATAAATGCGGAATCACCTACAGTCACGGCATTGGGAATACCCATTCATCCCCAACCACGTGTTGAGGTATGGACACTCCAGCAAGGAGAAGATTCAGGAAAGGGGAGAGGCACACGATCCAGAGGTAACCACCCTCAGCCACCAGCCTCTAGACGATTGCAAATGTGCTCAAAACCAGGGGAGCCCAGGGGCCCAGCAATGGGAAGAGAGAACAGAAAAGAACGACAGGTCCAGGCCATCCATCAGCCTCTACGTGGACAGGTGCACTTGGCTTTGCCTGGAGACACAGGTGTGTGGACCGAGCCCGGCCACAAGAATGTGGCATCCGGGATGAGCAAGTGCACTTCTCGGCCAGGAACAGCATCCGCATTAAAACCAAATGAGGCCAAAACCAAATGAGGCTCCTGCAGGTGACGTCAGCAGCGCTTAGCTGCCATACCACGGAGGGACGACTTACTGATAGGCCGGGAATGCTCCCCCCGGCCAGGCTGACAGGCAGACATTGGAGGGACGCTTCGCCGGCCCCCTGCCCTTCTGGAGAGACATCTGCCGGCTCTGCTGATGGGCAGCCTTGCTGTTGTCGAGAACTCTGAATCCAGGTTTATTCCTGCTGCTCTGGCCCGCCATCTGGGGGGCTGGTCGCAGGGCTGCCGGCTGGAAAAGCTTCCTGCCTCTCTCCTCTGGGGCTCCATCCCTCTGTGTCTGAGGAGGATGAGGGAGGGGGGCGTGAGAAACAAGCCTCGGGTGGAAGAAACCCCCCACTCCCCAGAGCTCCCGAGAGCATCTTTGACTTTTTTGAGCCTACCTCTGGCACACAGATGAAAACGAGAATGTTGCAACTTGAGAAAGATCATTTCTCCGTTTTTCTAATCAGTTTGATGACTAGAGGCTGAGAAAAGGATACCCAGATATTCATCCTGCCCTCCCTCAACAAGTAATTTTTTTTTTTTTAAAGATTTTATTTATCTATTTGAGACAGAATGAGAGACAGAGAGCATGAGAGGGAGGAGGGTCAGAGGGAGAAGCAGGCTCCCTGCCGAGCAGGGAGCCCGATGCGGGACTCGATCCCGGGACTCCAGGATCATGACCTGAGCCGAAGGCAGTCGCTTAACCAACTGAGCCACCCAGGTGCCCCAACAAGTAATTTTTGAGCACTAGTTCTGGGGGGGGGGAGACCAACTGATCCATAGGTTCTCTCTCTACTGCTTCATCAGCACGCTGAAATGTGCGCATGAGGGCATTCTGCCTTCAGGGAGTGTCTTGTCACCCCAAATAGGTTGGAAGCTTCCGGGAGCCCGCTGTGATGCCTTTGTGCCCCCCACAGGGCTCGGCCATATGCTCAGCACCCTCCTAGAATTCCTCATCTCATTTAAGGCAACAGCAAACCTGTGAAGTCAGTTATGACCCTCATTTTACAAATGGGAACTCTGAGCCAGAAGTCATGCAGTGAGCAGACCAGTGTCTATTCAGATCGCAGGGCAAGGAGCACCCACCGCTTACTAACAGGGTAACATTTTGATCCCGAGGCCCTGGTCGGTTAGTGGGCGAGTCACCTGAACTTTGGGAAGAGGATGAAAGTCAGGAGAAGTCCAAACAACTGAAGAATGGGTGTCAGGCTGGGAGCTAAGGTCACCAGCTCAACACTCCCCCCCCACCCCGCCCCGGGGGCCTTGCCCTGCCCTGGGGGCCACAAGGACTGTGTCTGCTCCTCTACGGCCCTTCAGAGGTTGTCCAGTGCTGGATCTACCCCTCCAGCTGCCCTCGGTCAGACTGTTGTCTCTTTCACTGCCTGACCCCAGGCCCCTCCACGGTCACTCTCCCGCACATGGGGACATGCGATGTCCCCACATGCACTCCACAAGTCAGTCAGCGTGGCTTCATCCCAGGAGGGCTCCTGTGTCCTAGGGGCCTTGATAAAACTCCCTGAGCCACCTGCATCAAGGAAGTTCCTAGAACTCCTCCCAGGAAAGCCTGTCACAGACCAAAGTGTCAAATATGTCCCTCCCACACCCCCAGGCAGTCTCCCAATCTAGTTAAAGAAAATGTAAGATTTGTTTACTAAAGGAATGACTTCTATGTCTGACTTGTTTTTATTACTGACTTGAATAGGATTCCATTCATAAAACCTGGATTGAGCAGTGCTCTGTGTGGGCCACGACACAGATGCTGCAGGCAGGCGGGAGGCCGGGACACAAGCCTGGCCCTCGAAAGCCCCCAGCAACACAGAGGATCATCTGACGGCCACGCTGTCAGCTACTTTTCACCCAACACGTCGTAGCGGCCCACAGCTGCTGGCTTCGCTTGTTGCATATTCCTGGTCTAATAAAGGCGGTTGAACAGGAGAAAGTATGGGACTTCGCAGTCAGCCGGCTCTGGGTTCAAATTCGGGTTTTGCCAACTCAGAACCAGTCCCATCTTACAACACAGAAGGTCACGGTGGTTCGTGAGATTTATTTTTAGCACATGAGACTTCTGAAGTGATGGGGGCAAGAGTGTTCACAATGAAAGAGACCATCGCAGTTTATGAAGGCCTTCCGACAAAAGCTGACAATTGGCAGACGTGCCTTTCTTTACGGCAAAGTGCAGCTCAGAGCCTTCCAGAACTGCTACACTTTCCACGAAGCTGTGGGTGAAGATCATCCCTTGTACTAAAACAGTTGGCTAATGAAGAAAGCTACACCTCGAGCAAATTTTTAATTTGGATAAAAAAAAAAAGGTCTCCAGAACCTAATCTTGCGGTTAAGGTGGCAAAGAATGGACAGCGTGGGTGGCTGGATGGCAAGACCAGGAAGTCACAGCTAAATATTTGGCTGGTGTCTTTACCACTCATTTTTTTTTTATTATGTTATGTTAATCCCCATACATTACATCATTAGTTTTAGATGAAGTGTTCCATGATTCATTGTTTGCGTATAACACCCAGTGCTCCATGCAGAACGTGCCCTCCTCAATACCAATCACCAGGCTAACCCATCCTCCCACCCACCTCCCCTCTAGAACCCTCAGTTTGTTTTTCAGAGTCCATCGTCTCTCATGGTTCGTCTCCCCCTCCGATTCCCCCCTTCATTCTTCCCTTCCTGCTATCTTCTTCTTTTTTTTTTTTTAACATGAAATGTATTATTTGTTTCAGAGGTACAGGTCTGTGATTCATCAGTCTTACACAATTCACAGCGCTCACCATAGCACTACCCTCCCCAATGTCTATCACCCAGCCACCCCATCCCTCCCACCCCCACCATTCCAGCAACCCTCAGTTTGTTTCCTGAGATTAAGAATTCCTCATATCAGTGAGGTCATATGATACATGTCTTTCTCTGATTGACTTATTTCGCTCAGCATAACACCCTCCAGTTCCATCCAGGTCATTGCAAATGGCAAGATCTCGTTCCTTTTGATGGCTGCATAATATTCCATTGTATATATAGACCACATCTTCTCTATCCATTCATCTGTCGATGGACATCTTGGCTCTTTCCACAGTTTGGCTATTGTTCACCACTCATTTTTATGGTTTTGCCAGATTTCTGGGCACTGTAGATTTTGAGTCTGCCTTTGACCCTGTTTCCCTATAAGCCATGTGATTTTTATTATGCAATTTTGAAGAACCCAAGGATTCTGAGAGTTCCATATAGGATGTCATAGCAAAAATGCAAGTGTATGTGTGTGTGTTCATGGGTATGTGCCCATGCCGAGTGTATAGGAGTTGATTTATAAGTGGCAGCTAGTGTATGAGTTAATCTCCGCTCTGCACGCGCCATTCCAGTTGAGGCAGGATGCTGGAAGGAGCCAGGCCAGCCATAGCCACTTGTCACCCTGTCGTGAGAGGCACGTCTGGTGTCTGAGTCCCGGGCCAGCCTGTCCGGACTGTGGCAGAGCAGTGGGCACCGGGTAGCTGGCTCCTGCCCTCCGGGGGTGCCACAGCCCCACCTCCTGTCAGCCACCCCCTGCTGAGAAAGGACACGTGATTATACCCTGAGCCCATGCTCCTCAAAGTGGGGCCCCGACCAGTCGTATCAGCGGCACCTGGTGATTTTTAGAAATGCCAGTTCCCGGTGTTGACTTACTGAATCAGAAATTCTGGGGGTAGGACCCAGCCCTCTGACTCGGAGGCAGCCCCCAAAGGATTCTGACGCACCCTTCATTTGAGAACCACTGATCTCAGCACAAACTGAACCCTTTCTTTGAGACTCGCCAAGTCTCATTCACTTATTCATGACCTATTCATTCATTCAACACATTTTTATTCAGTGTCTATGATGAACTAGATACTGTTGTAAGTCCTAGGAATGAATTAAACACAAAAACCTCCTGCCATCTTGGATTGGGAGGAAGTAATGGTTAAGATCCAGACTCAGGAACCAGACTGCCTGGCCTGCATCTCACTGGCTGTGTAACCTGAGCAAGTTACTTGGGATGATAATGGTGCCTATTTCACAGAGTTCTGGTGAGGATTAAATGTGTGTAAAGCCCAGCCTAGAACATGGCAAGCACTTAAGACGTAAACTAATATATACCTAAGTATGGCCGTAAGAGGTCATGTTGAGTTAAATCAGATTGCAGAATAAAATGGGATCCACATCTTCTCTAAGACCTGGGAGAAAGGAGAAAAAAAGGATCCAGGAGACCTTTGTCATGATGTCCAGCAGAAGGCCAGCTCCTGATACAGGTAACATAAGAAGAGAAGACAGTACGAAGCCTCCAGCCCCAGTCAGAGTGGATGGGTGGGAGCGGCCGGGGGCCTGAGAAGTGGTAGTGGGGATGAATGTTCCCCTGGAGTGAGGACCTGCCCTCTCGGTGGGAACACGCCGATGGGAGAAGGCGCCAGGAACCCATCCCACGAGCCAGAGCCCAGGGTGCAGCAAGAACCCAGGGCATGGAGGAGAAGGAAGTCTGGCACAGGGCTCAGAACCCCATGGCTCTGCAGGCAGCCCCTGATGCTTGGTGTCAGAAGCCTGCAGGATGGGGGCGGGGAAGGGGACCCATACACGCTGTGCCCAGGGTCACCCCGGGGCTGTGCACCCAGTGCTGCGGGCCAATGGCTCAGTGTCACCTCTGTTGAGGACCCTGCTTCCTCCTGACCTGTAGTCCAGCTGGCTGCCGGCCAGTGTGGCTCCTGTGAGCCAGAGGGGATCTGGGATTTGTCTGTCCCTCCAGTCCTGGCTACCAAGGCTGTCAGTCCCCCGTGATTGTATGCATTCAGGAACTAGCTTTTAGCATCTAAAGTCCAGTACTCTGATGAGGCCCCTGGGGGGCTCAGTTGGCTCAGCATCCGACTCTTGATCTCAGCTCATGTCTTGATCTCAGGGTTGTGAGTTCAAGCCCCACATCGGGCTCCATGCTGTGCATGGAGACTACTTAAAAAATAAAATAAAATAAAGACCAGCACTCTGAGTATAAAGAAACCTAGTATCCTGTCACCCCGGAGGGCAGAGTGGACAGAAGGGAAGTCCCTGGGTGGCAGTTTGCACTCACAAAAGGGGGACCTATCTCTGAATGGAGGCTTTGCACCTGCCCCCTGCACAGACATCGTCCTGGGGCTGACTGCGCTGTGTTCCAGGAACCTGCTTGGAGACAGAAGGAAGGCTGGACGATGAAGAGCCTTCCCCACTCGGGAACATATCGAAGATCTTTGCCCCCTTTCCACTCAGTCAAGGCAGCTCTGAGCCCCGCCTGTACCCATCATGTCCCATTTCTGTCGCCCAAAAACACACGGCGGTCACTGGGATGTTAAGAGAGATCATTATCGCATCAATTCGTCAGTGAATTAGGAGCCAACAATCCATTTCCTGGGTCTCCTGTCGAGTTTAAATATAGGACAGCAGGTTCAGGCCAGGAGAAATCTGGCAGATCTTATGTGGGGCCTAAAGCTAGGCTGAATACTGACTTGGACAGAATGAAAAAGGCAGAGGTGAAGGTGTGTGCTTCCGGACTCCTGGTGCCCAGCTCTGCGCTGAGGGCAGGAGGGATGGCAAGACCCCTCAAACCTGCTCTTTGTGCCCTTGGGAACCAGACTGAGGCGGGGAGACTCATGTGAGACAGCCAGAAAGCAACCAAACTTCCCTGTGCACCCCCATTTGTGAGTGCAACCAGAGACCCTTGCTGCAGGGCGCCATGCATGGGGGACCCCAGGGGCAGGCAGCCTCAGGGCCTGACCCTCAGGAGTCCCTGTGTAGTAGAGGACAGACAGTTGTCAGTGACTAACATGGTCCCTGCGACAAAAACAGGTTGGGGTAAGGTGAGGGGTAGGACCCTAAGCCCAGTCTGGGGGTGTCCAGACAAGCTCCCAGGAGAAGGTGAAGTATCACTTGAATTCTGGAGACCAAGACAGAGACAGAGGAAGACCTTCTGGGTCCAGGGATGCACCTGTGAGTACAGGACTGGGGACACGCTCAGGTGAGCATAGGCTATAGGTATTGCTGGTGGTTTGCGGACCATGGGGCCTTGCCCAAGCCTGGGAAGCTAGACAGGATTAGCCCTCAACTGGACCGAAAGACGACTGAAATCCTGACCTCATCCCAACTGGTGAGAAAGACACAGAAAAGAAGGAATGAAGAATAATAGAGCCTAGAGATTTGAGACTTATTTCCTTATCTAAGTTCACAGCAACCAGATGAAATGACTAAGGGAGAATCCTCCACTGCTAATCCTCCCATTTTAGGAAAGAGAAAACCATCTTAGATCCCAGTCTCTGTGGCCCATCAGTGCAGTTTCCTGAGCTTGGGTGATGAGCCTGGCATCAAGCATTTTGGTTGGTAGCTGGGACTGTTTGCCTGGATGGTCCCTGGTAAGCAAGTGACATCCAGCTTGCCCCAAACCTCACCTACTCCAGGAAGCCTTCCTGATCTACTAAACCGCTTGTGCCTTTGGGGCAGACTATAAGGTTAGAGCCATAAACTTCAACCCCAAAGTTCCAAGACAACTCATCAGGCCTTGCTGGAGGCGAGGCAGGGGTGCCGGCTTTCTCCGAGCAAAGCCCAGTGAATTCATTGCACACAGTCTCGGGCAGGACTCTCCATAATTGTCCATAAGATGACGAGGGAACTTACCTTCCTTCACCCAGGGGCAGGCAGCTGAGAGTGGGGGAGCGGGAGCTCAGAGGGCATGCATGGGGTACACGGGAAAGAATAAGAGGAGAAGAATCAGAGAGGTCTGGGTTCAAGGTCCAGTCCTCCAGGTTACAAGCTTCGGGGAAGCCAGGTGACCTCTTGTAGACTCGTTTCCTCTTCTATCAGCTTTCAGAGAACATCCAAACTCTTATCAGAAGATAAAAGCTTGGGGCACCTGGGTGGCTCAGTCAGTGAAGCATCGACTCTTGATCTCAGCTCAGGTCTTGATCTCAGGGTTGTGAGTTCAAGCCCCATGATGGGCTCCCCACTGGGCGTGGAGCCTACTTAAAACATTTTTTAAAAAAGTAAAATAAAAATAAAAGCTTTGTATTAGAGCAAGAAGAGAGTGTCAAAATCTGGACTGTTCCCAGGACTCTAGAGCAGAGGGACAGGCTCGTGTAGATGATAACTTCACGGAATGAAGGCACTGAGCAGGCTGGAAGGCGGTGAGCTGGGTTCACAGGACAGAGGATGCTCTCAACGAAAAGACCCACGCTGGAGAGAAGTCAGCACCACGGAGCCCAAAGCCCTGCTAAGGGAAACTCCAGAGGGGACCCAGGCAGATCACTGGCTGCAGAGGACGCAGCAGATCAGATTCTCCCTAGGAGAGTCTGAATGAGGAGATGTCCACCCTGAGTGAGTGTGTAGCTGAGCCAGACAATCACACATCAGAGCAAGAGTGTGAGGCCCCCACCAGCTCTCCCGGGCTCCGCCAGACCCAAGATTTTGGCAGCCCTCTTCCCAAGCACCCCGGAGTGTGTGGGTGTTCCTTACCACCCTTCTAACCAACGGTCCTGGTCGTTATGTTTGGTTAAAAAAGAAAATTCGAGAGGGGGGAAAGATGGCGGAGGAGTAGGGGACCCTATTTCAACTGGTCCCCGGAAATGAGCTGGATAACTACCAGACCACTCTGAGCACCCACGAAACCAGCCTGAGATGTAAGAAGATCTGGATCTCTACAAACAGAATATCGCAGGCGGTTGGTTTTGAGGTACGAAGTGGGGAGCCGTGATTCCGCGGGCAGATATCAGAGGATAAATGGCAGCGGGAGGGTGCCTGGCCGTGGGGATCCTACACCACTGGTGAGTGACAGCCTCGCGCACTGCGGACGGGGCACAGACTCGCAGACCGGTAGCATCGGGAAAGAACTTTAGGGCAGCCCCCGGGGCGGAAAACCAGACCAGCGGGGTCGCGCACACGCGAACCGCAGCCCCCCGGACAGAAACCCGGAGCGACGGTCGTGCACACGGGAACTGCAGCCTCCGAGACGGAAACCCGGTGCGCCGGGTCCCGCCGGTGAACTGCAGCCCCCGGGTTCTATAAAAGGAGAAAGACCCCAAGAGTGATCTACAAAAGAAATTTACAGGGACAATCTATAAAAACAATGTCTTCACAGGCAACATGATGACAATTAATTCATATCTTTCAATAATCACTCTCAACATGAATGGCCTAAATGCTCCCATAAAACGGCAGAGGGTTGCAGATTGGATAAAAAGACAGGACCCATCCATATGCTGTCTACAAGAGACTCATTTTGAACCTAAAGATACATCCAGACTGAAAGTGAAGGGATGGAGATCTATCTTCCATGCCAGCGGACCTCAAAAGAAAGCTGGGGTAGCAATTCTTATATCAGACAAATTAGATTTTAAACTAAAGTCTGTAATAAGACACAGAAGGACACTATATCATTCTTAAAGGGTCTATCCAACAAGAAGATCTAACAATTGTAAATATCTATGCCCCCAACATGGGAGCAGCCATCTACATAAGCCAACTGTTAACCAAAATAAAGAGTCATATTGATAACAATACGTTAATTGTAGGAGACCTCAATACTCCACTCTCAGCAATGGACAGATCATCTAAGCAGAAAATCAACAAGGAAACAAGAGCTTTGAATGATACCTTGGACCAGATGGACCTCATAGATATTTACAGAACATTCCACCCTAAAACAACAGAATACTCATTCTCCTCGAGCGCACATGGAACTTTCTCCAGAATAGACCATATACTGGGTCACAAATCAGGTCTCAACTGATACCAAAAGTTTGAGATTATTCCCTGCATATTCTCAGACCACAGTGCTCTAAAACTGGAACTCAATCACAAGAAAAAAATTGGCAGAAATTCAAACACTTGGAAGCTAAAGACCGCTCTGCTCAAGAATGTTTGGGTCAACCAAGAAATCAAAGAAGAACTTAAACAATTCATGGAAATCAATGAGAACGAAAACACATCAGTCCAAAACCTATGGGATACTGCAAAGGCGGTCCTAAGGGGGAAATACATAGCCATCCAAGCCTCACTCAAAAAAACGGAAAAATCCCGAATTCACCAAGTAACTCTACACCTTAAAGAACTAGAGAAAAAGCAACAAACGACGCCTAAGCCACGCATTAGAAGAGAAATAATTAAAAATAGAGCAGAAATCAATGAATTAGAAACCAGAATCATAGTAGATCAGATCAATGAAACTAGAAGTTGGTTCTTTGAAAGAATTAATAAGATCGATAAACCAATGGCCAGACTAATCCAAAAGAAAAGAGAAAGGACCCAAATTAATAAAATTATGAATGAAAGGGGAGAGATCATGACTAACACCAAGGAAATAGAAACAATTATTAGAAATTATTATCAACAAGTATATGCCAATAAACTGAGCAATCTGGATGAAATGGAGGCCTTCCTGGAAACCTATAAGCTGCCAAGACTGAAACAGGAAGAAATTGACAACCTGAATAGGCCAATAACCAGTAACGAGATTGAAGCAGTGATCAAAAACCTCCCAAAAAACAAGAGTCCAGGGGCTGATGGATTCCCTGGGGAATTCTACCAAACATTCAAAGAAGAAATAATACCTATTCTACTGAAGCTGTTTCAAAAAATAGCAACAGAAGGAAAACTTCCAAACTCATTCTATGAGGCCAGCAATACCTTAATCCCCAAACCAGGCAAAGACCCCATCAAAAAGGAGAATTTCAGACCGATATCCCTGATGAATATGGATTCCAAAATCCTCAACAAAATCCTAGCTAATAGGATCCAACAATACATTAAAAGGATCATCCACCATGACCAAGTGGGATTTATCCCCGGGATGCAAGGTGGTTCAACATTCGCAAATCAATCAATGTGATAGAACACATTAATAAGAGGAGGGAGAAGAACCTATGGTCCTCTCAATTGATGCAGAAAAAGCATTTGACAAAATACAACATCCTTTCCTGATTAAAACTCTCCAGAGTATAGGGATAGAGGGAACATTCCTCAAGTTCATAAAATCCATCTATGAAAAACCCACAGCAAATATCATCCTCAATGGGGAAAAGCTGAGAGCCTTTCCCTTAAGATCAGGAACACGTCAAGGGTGCCCACTCTCACCACTGTTGTTCAACATAGTACTAGAAGTCCTAGCAACAGCAATCAGACAACAAAAAGAAATAAAAGGTATTCAAATTGGCAAAGAAGAAGTCAAACTCTCTCTTTTCGCAGATGACATGATACTTTATGTGGAAAACCCAAAAGACTCCACCCCCAAATTACTAGAACTCATCCAGCAATTCAGTAATGTGGCAGGATACAAAATCAATGCACAGAAATCAGTTGCTTTCTTATACACTAACAACGCAACTGTTGAAGAGAAATTAAAGAAACGATTCCATTTACAATAGCACTGAAAACCGTAAGATACCTCGGAATAAACCTAACCAAAGAGGTAAAGGATCTGTACTCTAGGAACTACAGAACACTCATGAAAGAAATTGAAGAAGACACAAAAAGATGGAAAAATATTCCATGCTCATGGATCGGAAGAATAAACATTGTTAAAATGTCTATGCTACCCAGAGCAATCTATACCTTCAATGCCATCCCGATCAAAATTCCAATGACATTTTTCAAAGTGCTGGAACGAACAATCCTAAAATTTGTATGGAATCAGAAAAGACCCCGAATCGCCAAGGAGATGTTGAAAAAGAAAAACAAAGCTGGGGGCATCACGTTGCCCGATTTCAAGCTATATTACAAAGCTTTGATCACCAAGACAGCATGGTACTGGCACAAAAACAGACATACAGACCAATGGAACAGAATAGAGAACCCAGACATGGACACTCAACTCTATGGTCAAATAATCTTTGACAAAGCAGGAAAAAACATGCAATGGAAAAAAGACAGTCTCTTCAATAAATGGTGCTGGGAAAATTGGACAGCCACATGCAGAAGAATGAAACTCGACCATTCTCTAACACCATTCACAAAGATAAACTCAAAGTGGATGAAAGACCTCAATGTGAGACAGGAATCCATCAAAATCCTAGAGGAGAACATAGGCAGTAACCTCTTTGACATCGGCCACAGCAACTTCTTTCAAGATACATCTCCAAAAGCTAGTGAAACAAAAGCAAAAATGAACTTCTGGGACTTCATCAAGATCAAAAGCTTCTGCACAGCAAATAGTCAACAAAACAAAGAGGCAACCCACAGAATTGGAGAAGATATTTGCAAATGACACTACAGATAAAGGGCTGGTATCCAAAATCTATAAAGAACTTCTCAAACTCAACACCCAAAAAACAAATAATCAAGTCAAAAAGTGGGCAGAAGACATGAACAGACACTTCTCTGAAGAAGACATACAAATGGCTAACAGACACATGAAAAAATGTTCATCATCATTAGCCATCAGGGAAATCCAAATCAAAACCACACTGAGATACCACCTTACACCAGTTAGAATGGCAAAAATGGACAGGGAAAGAAACAACAAATGTTGGAGAGGTTGTGGAGAAAAGGGAACCCTCTTACACTGTTGGTGGGAATGCAAGTTGGTACAGCCACTTTGGAAAACGGTGTGGAGGTTCCTCAAAAATTTAAAAATAGAGCTACCCTATGACCCAGCAATTGCACGACTGGGTGCAAAGACGCAGATGTAGTGAAAAGAAGGGCCATATGCACCCCAATGTTCATAGCAGCAATGTCCGCAATAGCCAAACTGTGGAAAGAGCCGAGATGCCCTTCAATAGATGAATGGATAAAGAAGATGTGGTACATATATACAATGGAATATTACTCAGCCATCAGAAAGGATGAATACCAACTTTTACATCAACATGGATGGGATTGGAGGAGATTATGCTAAGTGAAATAAGTCAAGCAGAGAAAGTCAATTATCATATGGTTTCACTCATTTGTGGAACATAAGGAATAACATGGAGGACATTAAGAGAAGGAAGGGAAAAATGGGCGGGGGAATTGGAGGGAGAGATGAACCATGAGAGACTATGGACCTGAGAAACAAGCAGGGTTTTGGAGGGGAGGGGGGATTGGTTAGCCTGGTGATGGGTATTAAGGAGGGCACATACTGCATGGAGCACTGGGTGTTATACGAAAACAATGGATCATGGACCACTACATCAAAAACTAATGATGTATTGTACGGTGACTAACATAACATAATAAAATTCAAAACAAAACAAAACAAAACAAATAAATATAACCCCTCTAACAGGATAATTTCCTTCACATGTTTCTGTAATCCCTGTCTTTTTAAAGAGCTATTATGATAAAAAAAAAAAAAAAAAGAAAGAAAGAAAATTCGAGTAATTCGATAATCCAATTGGCTTTATGAAGCAATTCATGAAGCGGACAGCATTCCCTCTAGCAAGCAGAGGGGAGCTCCTGGCACCGATGGGAGGTTTTTCTACGAAGGAGGGTAGGGCAAGAAGTTTCCAGCAAAAGAAGAGAAAGACGGTTCCAGGCAAGGTCACCTTCCCTTAAAGAGAAGGGAAGGAGGTCTTATTGGGGAATTACCTCATCCTCCTTTGAGGCCAGAGAGAGACCATGTGATAGATGTACCTCATTGGAACCAACCAGAAAACTCCAGATTGATTGGCTCAGAATTCCAGGCCTGGAGAGGATAAAACTGCAATGAAGTCTTGCTTTCCTGTCCTAGGAGCAAGGGACTCCACCTTGGGCCTGTAGCTTTCTTCCTAAAATTTGTAGCAAGAAGAGCATTTCCCCTGGCACTGGGGCGGGTGGGCTACCGAGTGGGCTCCGTCCAGCCCGTCCCTTCACGTCCAGCCTCGCCCACCAGAACCGTCTTTACGGGAAGCAAAGGCACACAGAGCAGCAGGTGGGGTTGAGACCCACAGCCAGTCAGGAGAGAAAATGGGAAACACGGTTAAAGGGGGTCTCTAGGCACACACGCACAGGCTATAGACCAAGACCGCGACGGAATCTGCCTGAGTTTTCAGAGCCACTTCGGGTAAAAAAAACTATGGAGAATGATTTCCAAAAATGAGAGCAGACAAATTCAGAAGTTCCAGCCCAGTTAGCTCACTGTCCGTTATTGGCAGAAATCTGTCAATGGGGATCCGCCAGATGCGTGAGTCAGTGACACCGAGGTCGCCCATCTCACCTTAGAAATGTGCTATGGGCCGAGTTAAGCTTGTTTCACCCAAACACTTGATAAGATACATCTTTTAAGCAAGATGAGGAAGGAGGAGCCGCATATGGGCTTTGAGGTAGCCACTCACCATGTGGAGCCGTCCCTTTGGAAGCTGGCTTGTAGGAGAGCAAACCCACCCCAGCTGCTCTTGCGGGGAGAGCCACGAGTGGGTTGTAGATGGCAGCAGCTTCTGCCTCAACTGTCCAACAGTCAGAGCTGTTCGACAAGATGAGAGAGAGTGAGCTCCCCGTCACAGGGAGTATTCAACTCACACTCACATTAACATCCGCCAGCATTGCTCTAGAGGTGAACATAGTGTTGGGGTCTGGAGTGAAAAGACCCAGACTCAAGGATTTACTTGGCCACCTACCACCTGCGTGACCTTGGGAAACTGACATAAACTCTAACTCTTGGCCAACTTCTATGTAAAATGAAGGTAATTTTTTTATAGCGAGGTTGCAAGGTGCAGGAGGTTGTAAGTCATAAATTAAATGAGATCATGTCCATAAAAGCATTTTATAAACTAAAAAATGCTGTACTAATGTGTGTTATCATTAAGATTTTAGGAGCTTGGAAATAAAGGACTCTTGAGGCTAGTAGCGTTTCGTACAGATCGCAGTATTTGTTGCTGGCACTCGGAAGCCTGGCTAGAAATAAAGTTCCGTGAAGCATATCACACCAGCCAGCTCCAGGACGCAGCACACACGGTACTACTCACACTCCTCGTTCAGTTGTAATGATTATTTTAAAGCACCAAGGCCGGGCTAAGGTCTCAGCTTGCGAGTTGGCGTATTTTTATTTTGGCTTATTCCAAGTTTGAAAAATGATACATTGGGTACTCTCTAGGTCCAGACACAGCCCATGAAATTCCCCCACCTAATTAAAGAAGTTGACAGATGGAAATGAGTTTCATGACATTGGATCCCCAGCTCAGTGCTGGGCTTGGAGCAAGGCTGCCAGGCTTCTCCCGGGGTCTCGATGGGGAGAAGGACGCCGAGCTTTCCTCTTTCTCCGTCGCTGGGGCTGCAGGACCGGCCAGGGTCTGCTCGTCGGCAGTGCCTTTCGGCAACCCGCCTCAGTCCCACAGACACCTCCGGCTGGAAAAGTCGGTTTCTGGCATCTGGGGGCGCGAATTCATTTCAGCCTCATCTGTCGTGCACCTTCTCCTTTCCGACGTGAGTCAGTTCAGCGAGAATTTGTTGAGCAACTACTCCACCAGGCAAAGCTTTTTGTCTCTCGTAAGACTTGAGCCCAGCCTTGTCCCAACACAGCACCCTCCAGCCCTAAAAGCCACAACTGCACTCACTACTGTCCCTTCCCCCAGCTTCTAGCACTTCACCCGTGGACGCTGTGCGGGTATCAGGCCTGGGGACACAGGTGAACTTTCCAGTGACTGCTCCCTCAGGCCTCAGCAATCCCCACACCAAAAGGACAGCCGAGTTGGGCGATTCCTAAGGAGTTTCCAGTGCTCCAAGATATTACAAATTTGCTGCTGAAGAATATATTTCTAAAATATTCTAATACTATATGGCAAAGCAGAACCAGTTTGGGGCTCTGTCACTTAACTCGCTGAATATCCCTGGGCAAGCGGTTGGTCTCCCATTTTCCACCGAAGAAAGAAGATAAAAATCTTTGCCTCCCAGCATGAATTTAAGTTCTGGAGAAAAATATGTATGTCGAGCCCTTAAAAGCTTGACTTGTGCCTAGTAGGAGCTCAGTAACCTTTTGCTAGTTCCTGCCCCCTACATCTCCAACAGGAGATGGACAACATCTCTTTTTCTTTTCTTTCTTTTTTTTTTTTTTTTTACCTTTAAGGAAGTAAGGACTCCTTTATCCGGAGGCCGGATGGGTGATGCGACAGGAAAGAGGGGAGCTGGATGCAAGGACAACAGTTGAACGGGAGAGGGGGTGGCTCCCATCTCCTTGGTGGGGACTTGCCAAGGCCACCACCGCTTGCCACTGAGGGTCCCTCCCGCCCCACACTCCATGTGAGGCCCCAGGGAGCTGGTGCCATTTCCGGTGGCTTAGAGGGGAACCGGAAGCCCCTCTTCTGAACCCTGGGAGCAGGGGGTGTCCTGCCCGGGCTCCCGACAGCAGGGCCACCCACTCCCAAGCCGGGCTGTGTTTTGGACGCTGCATTTTATGGCACGACGTTCACATTTCTTGCATTTCTCGATGCAGTAAATCTTCCTCCGTCTTCCTGCAGAAGGCATTGCCGTCCATGCATAAAACTGACGGTTGAAAAAGTTTTAGTACCTTTCTCTGTTCCCTTCCCACCGCGTAAGCATTCCTCCAGATCCCGGCCTGGGTGCCCAGATGGTCTATGAGAAGAAATCAACAACAACGCATCACCGGGCATGTCTCGGTGCCAAGACGCACAGAAGTTTTCTGTTTCATGATGGAAAGGTAAGTATCTCGAACAAGGCAGAACCCAGGGTAATAAAAGCTCCTTTTATTTCATATTCTCTTTCACAGTGGTGGGTTTTATTCTGACTCTCACTAGACGCTTGACAAGCATAAAAAGCAACCATTTCCTGCCTAAAAAATTGTTGCCTTCTGAGTTCTTTTTGTTCCCTTGAACCGAGCCAGCCTGGGTGAGAGAAGGCTGCTCGCCACGGTAGGGCAGGGCTGCTGGGAAGGATGGTGTTGCAGCCAGAGTGGGGCTCCGACAACCCCCAGCGAGGTGGGGGGTGGGACCTCCCCCGCAGGCAGGCCGACAGGTCCCCAGGCCCAGGGTGTGGGGTTGGTTTTGCAAAGCTTGTTTCTGTTTCCCTCTGGGTGTCTGTGTGTGAAGCGACGTGGCCTAATTTGTGTCCCACCTGGGAAACGCCGTCCAAGGCCGCCTTTGCTTCTTGAGTGTGAGCTCTCTGGGGGCAAGGTCACCTCACGCTCAGCGCCATGTTTCCCACGGTCATTAACCCAAGACCAGAGTGATACCGAGAAATGGATTCCAAGTCCAGCTCAGCAGGGGTGCCAGGCCCCACCCGATGACCCTGCTTCATCTCTAGCTGAGCAGAGTGTCGAATGATCACACAGCTTCAACAGAAGCCTCTTCCTCGACGCTGGGAAGCAGACCAAGCCTCACCCACAGATCCAGGCGCCGTGCCCCCTGGCTCCAAGCATCTCCCCAGCGTGCCCCACTCAGAGGCCTCTGCTTGCTGAACCGTCTCGTCACCACCCAGCGTGCCCCACTCAGGGGCCTCTGCTTGCTGAACCGTCTCGTCACCACCCAGCGTGCCCCTCCTCGGGGTCTTAATATACTGCCAGGCACCCAGCTGAACAGACGATGAAACGTAGGTGTCTTTTTCCATCGGAAGCAAAACATCTAAGTATTCCACAGAAAGCTTCATCAAGCCCATTTTTTGACCTTTGAGATGACAGCTGGTGTGCATGTGCCACTTGGAGAGGCCACGCCGGGCATGAGAAGGGCAGGAGGGGCGGGGCCGGGGAATATAAGGGGAACAGCAGGGATCTGAATGGAAACCGCCGGTTTCCATACCCATCGTTGCTGCTTATGCGCAGGGGGCCCCTGTCCTCACCTCTGTTTCCTGATCTGCCAAGTGAGGATAACAGCATTGACCTTGCGCTGTTGTTTGGCGAGTCCGAGGCTGGCAATGGCCCTGGAGACCTGTGAGGATGACAGCAGGAATAGGAATAACGCGGCCCAAGTGCACCCTGGGCAGTCGGACCCGCGCCCATGAGTGGCCGGGAGATCTTGGGGACCTTGCTTCCCCCCACCTTTGCCAGGTCGTCCTGCGCAGGCTGATTCTGGGGTCCCCAATCTCTGGCCTCTTCCAGGACCGAGAGCGCTGACCTTCCCCAGCAATTACCCTTTCCTGGTCAGCTCTCCGGGCCCCAGCACTGGCAGCTCCGCAGTTAACAGACAGCAGAAGCTAATAAAACCCAGGCAGAGAAGAGCAGGGCTGCGGATTCCGTTGCCATGGCAACTCCTGCAGGTGTTCCTGAAAGGAATGACAAGGCCAAGGGGTTTGGGCTGCTTTTCTTTCCCTTTTGGAAAGTCTAAAAGTAAGGACAGTCACCGGGTGAGAGGGGCCTCCCGGTGCCGGTGCAGACATGAAGGCCCTCGCCTGGGGTTGCACGGCTAGGAAATGGCCCAGCGAGGACGGCTTCCCGAATCTGCTCTTCCCACTGGACCAGGCTGCAAACATCTGGACTTGGGGAAATCGTGTCTCTGCCGCGCAGGCCTCCCACCCTCCCTCCCTGGGCTTGCAGACGCCCGTTCCCTGTCGCCTTCGGAAGAAGATCTCAGGTAGGGCTGCTTGCCAGGCCCCAGCCCTCAGCCCCTCTCCTGCCTCACTGCTGCTCTGACCCCACCAGAGACCGTTCCCGGGATCCACCTGCTGATGGGAGGGGCCCCAAGGGCTCCTTTTCCTCCTGCCTACATTAAGATGAAGCCCACCCAGGGCTCCATGTGGCCACGTGGCCGTGTGGCAAAGGAGCAGACGGTGAAAGGGGCAGGCAGGGAAACTCACTGATGGTTGGTAAAGAGTAAGAGGGATTCTTGTCGGTGTCCGAGCTCCTAGATCCAGTGTTCCCAGAGGTCCGCTGCCCCCTGCCCTTTCTGCGGTTGGTTATGGGAGTAAAGAATTGCCCCTCCCCATTGCTCTGAGTTGTGCTCTGTTAAGAGCATCCACATTTCTCCCACCTCCATGCCCTCTATGGCTGTGGCGACCTCAGCTTGGTGTGGCAGCTGTCACTATAACCCTTCTGCCAGGAGATCCTTCGTCTCCTGCTCCTGGGACCTGAAAGCCTCCCTTCCCCCCCCCAGGAGGAGGCTCAGAAGGGGCATCAGACACAAGGAGGGAGGAAATCAGGCTGGGATGCGTTTCCACATCCCTCAAACACCCTGTAGGCAGCCATCTGGCGACATCACCACAGCAGGACCTCTGGGGAAGGAGGAGTTAGACCTAGACATAGCAGGTGTACTCACAGCAGGGTGACTCAACCTCTCTGTGCCTCAGTTCCCTCGTCTGTAACAACACCCAGCTCCCCGAGTTGTAGGAATGGAAGATGACGCATAGAGCTCCAGGAAAGATGGGAGTTCTGGCAGGATGTGCATAGGTACCCAGACCCTGGCCCCCCACCCCCCGACACTTACTACAATCAACAAGGAATAACAAAGCAGGGGGATCCTCCCCCAGGACTCAAACCAGGGAAGACCATCCACCTGTCACAGACGTAGAGGAGTAGCAACTAGGAACAGAGCAGATGGGACCAGATTGAGGGAACGTAGTCAACACTGACTCTCAATCCCTCCGCCCTCCGGGAAATCAGTGTGGTCTCCCAGGAGGTGGTGGCGGATGTTGGCAGAACCTCACTGGGCCCTTGAAAGCAAAGACAAGCACCAAGTGCTGGAGGTGAGGAAGCCCCTCACAGCGGTAAGGAGGCGCTCCCAGACAGTGGGGAAAATGCCAGAAACTAGAAGGGAAGAACAGATATCTACGGAAGTCACAGACACAACTCCTGAACAACTTTAACAAAACCTACACTTACAGGATGTCGGAAATGACTAGGAACGTGAACATGATAATCGAAACTTAGAAGATGAGGCCAAAGGCGACCTTTCAACCGCCCAAAACACCCTGCCATGCTTCAGTTTGCTTCATCCAAAAAGCAAAGTCCTAACACACAAAAATAGAAATGATCAATTGCATACAATAAAAAATACAGACATGTAGATGAATTCATTTTATAACTTTACGCTCTGATCTTAAATCTCAAGAAATGGAGGCCTTCTGAGAAAAATACTAATGACTCCCCAGCTGAGTCAAGGAGTAGAAAATCTGATCAGATTATCATAAAACCACCCGAAAATGTTGTTAGAATTAACTCCTAGAAGATACTCAGTCTAAATGGTTTTGAGTGAGTTCTTTCAAACTTTTAAGATACAGTTAATACTCATGCTAGGTCAGTGATTTTAAAGCATTAAAAATGCTGGGGCGCCTGGATGGCTCAGTCGTTAAGCATCTGCCTTCAGCTCAGGTCATGATCCCAGGGTCCTGGGATCGAGCCTCGAATCGGGCTCCCTGCTCAGCAGAAGCCTGCTTCTCCCTCTCCCCCTTCCCCTGCTTGTGTTCCCTCTCTCACTGTGTCTCTCTCTGTCAAATAAATAAATAAAATCTTTTAAAAAAATAAAGCATTAAAAATGCTTATCATTTTTATAGAGCTAGATTTAGTTCATCTAAAATCTCAGACCTTGATACGGAGAGTATATATGTGCACAAACATTACAAGCCAGTCTCATCCATTATGAAGAAACGTAAAACTTTCAGCTCAAATACTATGGCTGCATCCAGTGGTAGAGCAAACAAATGATTCATTACCGTCCTCTAGATCTTACTGGAGAAATACAAAGAATTTGAAAAGACAAGAAAAACAAGGTTTAATATTAGGAGAGTTATTAATTCATCTCTTCAGTTTGGATCAAAGAAAATTAAGATCATTCCGTGTTGACACTGTATATTGTATAAATTCAATATAAAACCATTTTTTATTTAAAAACAAAACCAAAAACCACCTTTCATGTTTTAAAAGGATTCTTCTTGGAGTGGTTCTTTCTTAGGGTGATGGAGGTAAAACCCGACTATCCGCTCCCTGGGGTCCGGGTTCCTCGCCCTCCCTTGGAGCTGACCACTGCCCCTGGAGTAGAGAGAGGGGAGGGCAGGACACCGGGCAGGCCAGCGTGGGATCCAGGGGTGGGGAGCCCTCTGCACCTGCTGCAGCAGAGAGGGCCGAGTAAAGAAGCATGCAGGCACTTGGCCCACGAGGCACGGGCGAAGGCCAGCAGGGCTCAGTGGTGCTCACGGGAGCCTCACTGCCGGGTCCCCTGAGATGCCCGGCACGCCGGGGGAATGCGGCAGCGGGCTCGGGAGGCACCCCGTGCCCGGGACTTTCAAACTACAGCCACCACTCCGGGGACAACCTGCTCTGTGAGACACTGCCCTGGCAGAGCCTGGACCACCTGTCAAGGGCACTGAGCAAGGGGTCTCGGCAAGGGCAGCTGGGAGGCGGCACCAGAGGACCCCCAGGGATCCCTCCCCTCCACAAGGCTGATTTCCTGCTCCCCCACAAAGAAACCGACCTCATCCCATCTACTCTTAGGTACTTTCTACCAACTGTGTGGGGTTACCCGGAATGAGAAGGTCTTTTCTCTAAATCCTTCTCTCGGACAGGAGGAGAAAAGCTTCCACTTTAATAAGAAGTGAACACAAAGGGGCTCAGAGAACCTGTTTGTTGCCCAACGGATCCTGGATGCATTTTGGATCATCTCTTTGACACAAGGAGACCCTCCGGCTGCGGTGGGGCCCCGGAATCAAAGCACGTGGCCTCTGCGACTATTAGCAGGGCCCGGGAAGCCGGAATTCGCAAGGAGTATGGACTCACACAAGTGTTAGGCTTCAGAATCTGACCGGTATGATTGCTCCTGACCCTCCCTGACAGGACGACCTTGGGCAAGTCAGTTAACCCCTCTGAGTTGCTCTTCTCGAGCATAAATGGGGGACAGCATCGACTTGCTTTGCCAGAGCGGTTCATGGCGGAGTGTGAACGAATTTGAGAGATCTTGCACGCACACAGGTGCTCGGTAAAGTGTTCCTTACGTTACTTTTACTGCTGGTAGTAGCAAAGAGCAAAATTCTTCTAGCTAAAACAAAGGAGTCATAAAGAATGGGTACAAGCGAGTCTATCGAAGGACAGAAGAGGCCTTGTCCGGCTCCGGGGAAGAAGATGTAAACGGTAGGGCTCACTTGGGGAAGGGAGGCAAGGGAAGCAAGCACGGGAAGGGGAGCACTGGGTGCTACAGGCAGCATGGAAGACATACCCTGGACACCTTCATGTGCCCGGAAGAGACAATCTCTTTTCCAAGAGAGAGACGAGCGGGATTTGTGTGGCGCTTCTATCTAGGTCAGCGGGGGTCTCAGAGACCACTCCTGCCCCCGCCCGTGCAGATGGTCCTCTCCGGCCCAGCCGTCCTCCCGCACACCCTCCCCATCCCAAGGCCCCACAGGGAGCACTCCCCTGCTGAAGCCGGGCCTTCCCAGAGCAGAGTGGTATCATCAGGACACAGACAGAGAAAGCCACCAAGTGACGTTGCCCAGAGTCACAGATTAGCCAGGCCGGCCCTCCAACCCAGATCCCGGCTCTAGCCCAGGATCATCAGCGTGGCTGAGGCCTGTGGCTCGTCAGGACCTGACTTCCATCAGGCGAAGGGCTGCCTCCCGCTGGGTGAAAATGCCAATCCAGGCCCTTCCCCTTGGCGGGAGAGCCCTGCCGCTAGAACCCCTCCAGGGCCATCTCTGTCACACCTCCTACGGCTTCCCTTGCTGCCCTTGTGGAGGCCTTGGTCTCTGAGGTCTGCCTCTTGTGCCCTGAGATGCCCTCCCAGAACTCACCACCAGGGGGCGGGGGGCGGGGCAGAGACTCACACTCCAGTCCTTCACCACCACCATCAGAACCGAGTTTGCATTGAGTCCGGCCAGTCTGCTCTGCTCCCTGCTGGCTCCCAGCGCTGAGTGGGGTCCCCACGCCACAGCTCCGGGGCCAGCAGTGTCAGTCTCGAGCGCCATCAGGACTGTGGGAGACCAAGCCTTGCTTCTCGTCTCCCATGGTTGGTGGGGAGAGAGCCCACGGCATAGCTGCTCACACAAGACGCTCCCTTTTCTTCTCTTCAAGCCCCGGATACCTGGGAGTCTATTTTCCTATTTTCTCATTTTCTAAGCCATCTCCGGTTGATAATAAGTTTAAAGTTACTAAGAAGAGATACGAGCCCCAACTGTTGGAGCTCAATGAGAGCACAGAGCTGCTGTGTTTATAGTGAACCCGAGCAAGATGCAGCCTCTCTCCAAAGAATAGGGCGGAGAAGCATTTGAATGCCCTCCTGCTACATTTACCGTAATGAGTTTTCTTTCCAAAAAGACAAGACCCAGTTTGCAAGGGGAAGCTTAGCGTCCAACAGGCGGTGCCTTTCAGACATGGAGCCAGCTGACTCAGGCGGCCTCCACACCAGATCTAAATTTAGCTGCGGGTTAAATAAGCGCGGGGCCTTTTCATTCCTCTGTTAAATCTCTCCCGTTTACAGGCGGCTCCTGCTCACCCTGGCATGTGAGGGCTGGGGAATGTGTAGGCCATGGCCGGCCCTCCCCGACCAGGAGCTCCAGCCCCTCCAGTCCTGGGCCACCTTTCCACAGTGGGGCTGGACGGACAGACAGGCTGGGGTTAGAGCCTGTCACATTCCTTGTCTGCTTCTGAGTGAAAGGCAAGTGGCCAGAAACATGGCCAACAAAAGACAAGGAGCCACGTGACATCAATCCGTTCCCCGGCTGGCTGTGGTTTAGCACACCTCACCCCTAGATAATTCTCATTGGTCAAGGTGGAGGGGTTGAGGGGAGCTCAGCATCAGTAGGTTTTAAATTTTCCTCAGGTGATTCTAGTACACAGCTATGATCGTTAACCACAGGTCCTGACGACCTTCCAAGTGGATATTAGCACTTCAGGTCCTTGACTCGTCCTCTTTTTACTAAGCTAGGTGATGCTGTAATTGTCTACAGAGAACATTCATGGTGGTCAAAGCCATGGGCACATTTTGGGAAACGTAGAATGCTAGGGAAGGTTTGAAGGAAGGCCCTGGGTATTGTGTGGGAAGCAGGGGGTTCTGGACATTTCAGTGTCTGAGCTCTTGGAACAGGCTGGGATACCAGCAGGCAGTTGGAAAGACTTGAACAACATTTCAGAGCCCCCTTTGCCATATTATCAGCTCATGAATGGAAAAGAAAGATGGAAAATATAGCATAGGGCCATTCAGATGCCCGCTGGGAACTTCACCCAGGTCCCTCGGCAGCGGGAGGAGGTGCCATGAGGACGGAAGTGCATGCAGCACGTGGCCAAGATTCTGAGTCAGACGGCCTCCCACTGCCCGACAGTTCCATTACTTCTAGCTTTGTATTGAGCAAACTACTTACTCTCTCTGCACCTCGTTTCCTTATGAGGTTATCGATGATGAAATGAGTTAATGCATTTCAAGCTTGGGGTCAATGTTTGGGGTTGGGAATTCCCTCAGCTGAAGCAGGGCCCGGAACCAGTGAGAGAGAGGAGTCCCGGGGCCGACATGGGATCCAGCAGGGCGCAGAGCATGCCGGGAGGCAGGGATGCAGCAGCCTGACCTGGTTGAACTGCAAATATCTGGAAGGCATTATTAGCCCTCCTTCCGCATAAGAACACGAGACTCAGAGAGATGAGGTGACCTGCCGTCACATACCAGAGCTCACTCCCTGCTCTGCCCACCCTCGGGCCCACCTTCCAGGCAAGCCAAGCTATGAAGTTTGAGTGTGACTGAGGACCAGTGCAGCCCTTTCTTATTCTGCTTTGTTTTCGAAGAGACAGGTTTGAGGTAACTGTTAGGAGCTTTTTACAGCAAGAAAGACATCAGATTATCTCACATCTTTAACATTTATGGTCAACATTCTAAATACCAACATAAAGACCAACTCAGTCTTCTAGAGTATGCAGTTGGAATGAATCTGGAACGTATTCCTCCCCCCGCCTCCCCATAGAAACTGCTCAAACTTTGCAAATTTGGTTTCTGGTGAGGACATGAGTCGGATCAGAGCAACATAGTTTAGATGAAGGACTCCCTTCCACAGAAGCATTGCACAGCGGAGACCCATAATTCACTGCTGGCCTTGAACAAGTCACTTCAGCCCTCTGGCCCTCGGTTTATTTATCTAGAGAGTCATGGTGTTATATTGGTGTCTAGGGCCTATAATTCTGCAATTTGAAGAAAAACATTTCTGGATGGATCCCATTAAAATGGACTCTGTTATCTCAGAATACTGCCCACTTTTTTTTCAGTCGCCTGAAATGACAGAAGGTAGCTGTAAGGTTCGAGAAAACCCAAGTGACCAGTAGGCATGCCTCATGGAAGTGGCTTGATCAATGCCATCTGGTACAGCTGGTGCCCTCAGAGTTCTAGGAAGGCCTTTCTGGCCTGTGGGTCTCTCTGCACAGGTGTTACCTAATTGGGGAGAAAAATGTTGACCCCTTTCCTCTGAAAGCATTCGAGAGGCTTACATAAGCCATTCCCAAATTCTAGGCGCTACCAAAGGTTTGGACAAGGAACTCGGTCCAGGGGTAGACAACTGGTCAGAAGTCAGGGGAGTGGGCTATGAAGCCGGTAAATCTTACCCAAAGATGACGAAAACTTCTTTTTTTGTTGTTCGAGCACTCTGTAGTTGCGCCCATAGGAGTAGAAATGAGGTGAAGCCAGTGATGAGGACAATAGCATGGACGGTAAGGTAAAGCGATGTTATTCATAGAGGGTGGGCCCGACCAGCTGCTGTGGCTTGAATCTGGTGTGAGGGTCTCACGAGAGCAAAGTCCAGAACTTCCACTCCGAGCCTCCACCTTCAGGCACCCACTTCTGCCGTGGGAGCAAGTGCCAGCGAGTCATGCATCGGGGTCCTTGTGCCCCTGCGCAGGGAACACCCCTTCTGTGTTGGTTTTCCTGAGGGCGTTGCCATCCACACCCTTGCTACGATGGGCTACGTGCAAATTAGTGACCCCTCAACAGGGTAAGTGCCCACAGCGACTCCGTTAGCCTGCCCACCTGGTTATCCAGATTCCAGATATGCAACCCTGCCAAGCTTAGTACGTGATGTTGACGAGTGTGGGGACCCCCGATTCGGTAGACACCTCATGTGCTCACATGGACCCAGCTGTGGCCTCACAGTCGTGATTCACATAGTGTAACACTAACGAGCAGGGAGGAGGTAACATTTCCTGGGCCTCACTATGTATCTCACAGGGCCTCACACACACAACCTCACATAACTCAACAACCTGTGACATAAACAATACAACCCTCGTTTTACACTGACTAAGGTTCAGAGAGGTGGAGTGCTTTGAGCAAAACTGCGTCACGAACTCGAGACGTCCTTCCTCCGTCCTAGGACATCCGCTCCAACCACCAACCATTCCACACACACTCTCCCTTCCAAATGCAGCCCTTCCCACCACCACATCCAACATGTCTTTATTCACTGTGCTCTATCCAGAAAAGGCAATTCAAAGTAAAAGATGAAAAGTCTCTGAGTCAATGAGTACGTTAACCAGCCACTGCAAGAAAGAAAAAGCGCAAATGAGGCTCGTCACTTATGTACAGCTTTATTCGCAGTTTGTTGCAACCACTGAGAACAGTCGACAGGTACGCATGATGCCGGTGGAACAACATTTGGCTCCGGGGCTCCTTCCCACCGGGTGGCCGAGGAACCGTGGCCACGCAGGGCCGGGCCAGGCTCACACCCAGTGCTGCCCTGCGCTCAGCGCCGCGCTGAAGGTTCGCAAGGCCCGGTGCGTCCCCCTCATGGCCAGAAGGAGCGACCCCGCTTCGGCTTCATGGCCGGCCTCCCGCAGGTGTCTGGCCAGCCCCTCGGCATCCCGGGGCCCTTGCCGCGGGCTGGCCAAGAGGTGCTCAATGATATGTGGGTAGAAGGGAGTGGAGATGCACTTCACCAGCAGCCTGGCATCCAGGAGCAGGGACAGAAGCTCTTGG
Source organism: Mirounga leonina (assembly GCF_011800145.1). NCBI lineage: Eukaryota > Metazoa > Chordata > Mammalia > Carnivora > Phocidae > Mirounga > Mirounga leonina. The sequence continues at coordinate 4,263,786 of NW_023270305.1, forward strand.
TCACAGTTTGAGTCATTCACCTTTAAGAAAGGAGACAGGCAAAACATGAGCGTGGCCTTGCTTAGTTCTCGCCAGCGGACTCATCACGCACACCCTCCGCAGCTCGCTACCCACTGCCTTTCCGCCTTCGCCACCCTAACCCCTGCCGCCCGGGTTCACCGTGCTCGCGCCGAAAAGAGCACACGCGTGGACTGAGTGTCGGCCATCACGCACAGGGATCACACACAGCCCCGTACCAAGAACCCCGAGTCACGGCGACAGCTACCAAATACTGAGTGCCAGAAACTGCCACGTGTGTGCATGCCTCCCAATTCAACCCGAGCAGTCACAGGGGAGGGAAAGGCGGTGTAAGGACTTGGCCTCACATCGTGGCAGGTCAGGGAGCCAGGACAGGAGCTGGGCTTTCAACAGTGGCATTTACCATCTCACTGGTGCTGCCCCACAGTCCATGTCCTTGAGCCCCAAATGTCTCCTGTACGTAGATCCACATGAAAAAAATCCGCTCCAGAAAAGGAAAACCTTTGTTCTACTCCACTGAGAAAATACATCCGTCAACCCCGCTGATGTAAATAGGGTAACGGACAGGAGGGCCGTAGGCTGTTCTTGCTTAAGCCTCTAGAAAGCTCAGTACCAAATTTACCTTTTTAAGACTTTTTAAAAAAAGATTTATTTTAGAGAGAGACAGAGAGCTCGTGCGTGCAAGCCCACAAGCGGGAAAAGGGACAGAATCTTCAAGCAGACTCCACACTGAGCACAGAGCCCAATGTAGGGTTCGATCTCATGACCCTGAGATCATGACCTGAGCTGAAATCAAGAGTCAGAAGCTCAACCGACTGAGCCACCCAGGCGCCCCTTTAAGACATTTTTATATAGCTTGGGGGCCTGTTTTACAGGCTCTTTCAGCTTGGATATCCTCTGCGTTTCTGCCCTCATCTGCTTAGTCTCTGTATGGTTTTCCATGGCTTTGACACTCTGCTTATGCTTTTCCATTTAATATTATTGTCTGTATTTTTTGTAAGGAATCAAGTCAACATTAATCACACTCAGAACTCCGAGCCCCTCATCTACATCGGGGTGTCACAGAACAGCTTCTTGACGGTTCTTCTTAATGTTACTGTGCACTTTTAGTAGTTTTGGTTGTAGGCACCTCCGAAAGAATGTGGCATTTCAAAGCCAATTAGCTAATGTGTAGACCAACTATGTTACACAACTGAACACAGTGTGGTCCTCCCACATGTTCTGTGACAAGGAGGACAAGCTACTGTGTCCACCGACTTCAAGAATGAAAACGAAAGCAGTTCTGGGAACAATAATCACGGCCCACTGTCAGAGAGCATCTGTCTTTCCTGCAACCTAGTGGTCCTTTAAAACCAACATACACGTCCACTCCAAGGCCATCTTTGGGATGACGTTCTCCCTAAATCTCTCGGCCAAGCTGAGTCCTCCTTCCTCCACTCTGTGGCACTCCGTGGACTACATGCTCCTCATGAGGTCGTCATCTGTAGGCCTATCTCCCCCGCCGGACTGGGGGCTTCCTGAGGGCACAGAGGTTTGATCCTCCTTCTCGTCCAGTACCCAGTTTAATCAACATTTGCTACATGGCTGAAGGAAGCTACATTATTGAACAGTCACATTTTTGTAAATGGCGCAAGTACATGATAATGTTATCTCTGCAGAGAATCTGAATAGAGCTGGATTCTAGAACCGCAGAGTCTCTGCCAACCCTGGGCCTCTCACTCTGTCAGCCCCAGCACACGCGGCTCCCCCACCTTTGGCTCAGGAAGACACTTTGGTTGAACTCAATTTAGGAGCTTTTGTTTGTGTTTTTAGAGGCTAGATGAGAGGAGAGGAAAGTGGCAGGAAGGACCAGCTTTGCTGCTGCCAGGGGCACGGTGCTTTCAACACTCCCCACCGGGAGCTGCTGAGGGGTTCTGCGTATCTTCTTGCCTTCCAGCCTCCTTCCTCCTCCTTCTGCTTCATAGCTGGGAAACAAGAATCCTGAGCCCCTGCGGGTGCTGCCCCCCCCCCCCCGTGTCTACACTCACGGAGGGCTGCCCACGTGCCAGTGAACACTCTGTCTCAACCTTAAAGCATCCCTTTAAGACCGTTATTATCTCATTTGAGGGATGAAGAAACCCGTCCAGTGAGGTCACAGTCATGTGCCGAGTGTCACGGGGCTGCAAACTGGTGCGCTGGACTAGCAGCCCTCATCCCGAGCCCGCATCCCGGACTTGTCTACTGTTTGTTCGCCTCCAGAATGTGGCCTCCTCCAGAACAAAGCTTTCTCTTTGTTTACCCCTGCATCCCTGATGGCCAGAATAGTGTTGGCCACATGCTAAGGGCTTGGCAAGACGTGTGGGATGAATCCACAAATGAATGAGTAATTCTAACGCTCTCGCCCTTTCCCTGTGGGCCACTGCCTCCCTGCACGCATGTGCGCACACACACGGGGCACCTGAGTTACTGTGCGTGTTATTGTTCGGTTCACCCTTAAAAAGAATCCTCCACCTAGCCCTCTAGGAGGGACCAGAATGTGTGCCAGGATGCTCCAGGCAAATGTTTGATAAAACGTACAGATAAAAGGCTCAGCATCCAAACACTGCAGGGCAATACCTTCTTTGCTAGGCCACCTTTATTATTCTGTTTACTCATGAACCCTCCCTTTAGGGGCCTGAAAGTCTCCTAGAAAGGGAGTGACGGATTTTTCCAGCATGAGGAAGAGACAGGGGTTCTGTCAAGGCCTACAGCCACTGCTCCTCTCACCCCCTCTTCTGTTTGCTTTTCTCCAGGGCAATGACATCCTTAAAATCGGTTTCCTGCTGGAAGTACCCAGCCTTGCAGAGAGCTGCTGTGTGCTGGCAGGGTGGGAGTCCGCGGCGGACGGGCAGGGACAGGGTGGGTGTCCACCTCTAAAAGTTCTCTATGTACTCCCTTGGCTAAGAAAGCCTGAGGCAGAAGTCATGGAAATCAGATACCAAATTTCCCCTTTGGCCCACCCAGAGGTTCCCTCAAGAAAGGTAGAGTCCGAGACTGCTGACCTCTACTGAGCTGGGGCAGGGGCCAGGCCAAAGTCTGGGGGGAAGTTCTGGTTCAGCGTCTTGTCACCAGGTGCTGAGAAGATGGAAGTGGCTGACCTTTTTTCCTTTCTCTGACCTTGTACCTGGTTCTGGCTCTTTGCAAAAGGTACAGCATGGCCAGAGTATACTTTATAATTGTCACGTACAAGGAAAATACTGCACAATTATTCTGGGCATATTTGGGACAAAACAGAGAATGAAAACAATACAGAAAGATGGCCTTTGTGGGGACTCGTTCCAACAACTGCAGCTTAAAGAAGAGGAGCCTGAGGGTCAGAGAAGAGATGGATTGCCCGAGGTCACCGAGAGCCAAACTGCTTCTCTCCACATGCCAGGCCTCCCGCCTTGGGGGTGCCAAGGTCAGCTGGGTCGTCATCCTCAGCCAAGCAGGGCACCTGGCACCCGCAAGCCTTCCCGGGCACGAATGCCCCACTGCTGAGTTGCCACAGGAATTCGTTAAGCCTCAACTTTTCTTCATTCTTGTTTTTGGCCAAAATTCTAACTTAAGGCACTAGAATTCTGGTACTATCTTACCACCCATTACTCCTAACCTAATTTTCCTTTTTGAAACTTAAAAAAGCAGAAATAGTTTGAAAAAACAAATTGTCTATATGTGCACCACCAGAAAATTACTTTTTCCTCCTTTCTTTTCCAGTAATTCTCCATGTGCATGGAGATTTTTTTTCACAATCATAGGGTATTTGTAGTCTACTTTACTCATGATATGTTAAAAAAAATTTTAATGTTTTTACATAGTTTTCATTCTTAAAAATTGTAATGGCTACAAAATAGTCTATTGAGTGGAGATAAGTTATTTAACTTCTGCTAGGAATATTTCAGCTGTTTTTAAATGTTTGGTATTATTGAAGTACTACCAATGTTTTTCTGTATGTGCTTTCCTGAAATAACTTCCATAGGATAAATTACAAGAGAGGCATTACCAGAGTATTCCAGGACAAACAGTTCCCCTCCCCTCGTTCCCACGTTGGGTCCTCACCCTCAGGACCCCAGAATGTGACTGCACTTGGAGAAAGAGACTTTATGGAGGTGATTAGGTTTACTAAGTCACGTGGGTGGATCCTCATCCAATCTGACTGGTGTCCTTATCAAGAGGAAAGGACATACACATGAACCAAGGGGCAACTGTGTGAGGATGCAGGGTGAAGATGGCTGTCTGCAAGGCAAGGAGAGAGGCCTCAGGAGAAATCAATCCTGCTGACATCTTGATCTTGGACTTCAGCCTCCAGAACTGTGTGACAGTAAATTTCTGTGATTTGAGTCGCCCAGTCTGTGGCGCTTGGTTACTGTAGTGCACACACACTAATACATGGGAAAGAGTACCTGAAACCTTTTTTGGCATGGACGTGAATGCGAGTGCAGCCATAGTAAAGTCAACTGTCCAGTATACAGGGGGAGCATCCACGGAGGAGTGTGTTGGTTTCACTGTAAACATCTCAGCTTTGGCAGTTATTATTTTGAAAACAAAAAAATTATTTTGCTAATTTAGGAGATACGTAATGATACCTCAAGGATGCTTTAATTTGAACGTTTATTTGCAAGGACCATTTTTTCCCATACCATTTCCTATCATTTTTATTTTTTCTTGTGGGAAGCATCAAATCCTTTGCTCCTTTACTAGAGTTGTTACATCGTTCTTTCACATGTGAAAGAGTTCTTGTGTAACTTAAATGTTAACCCTGATTTTAGTTATAATGAACATTCTAAACTGTTTGCAATTCTGTTTTGATTGTTGTTTTGTAGGAGTTTTACATTGTCAGAAAAAGAACTATTCCTTTATGATTTTTTTTCTATTGCTTTAAAGCTTAGAAGTTGTAATTCCTCAAATGATCTGATATATATACATTTTTTTCTGACTTTTAAAAATATGTAACTTTTTAACTGATCAAGAATTACTTTGGTATATAGTCTGTGGAAAAACACACATTGCTGACATTTGCTTGACTGGTACTTTCAGAGCTTGAGGAAAAAAATATGTTCTGTCATTTCTGGACTCAGTTGGGTGTTTGAAATAAATATGAAACAAGTCCAGGAGGATTAGTTGATTTAATTCCTCTGATCGAATAACTTTGAATTCGACTGAGAGGCAGTCTGGTCTTGGGAAGAGAAGACAGACTTTGGGCTAGAGACCAATTTCCAATCCTGGTTTCTCTGCTGAAGAGCTGTGTGACCTTGTTAAGGACAATCTCTCTGGGACCTAGATTCCACATCTGAAAAACAGACCGTCTCTAGGGCTGTGATAACCTATGCTTTTAATTGCTGAGCACAACGCCTGATGCAGAGTTCAAGTTCAGTAGAGGGCCAAAGTTATTACAGTCAAACAAACAAGGCATGAAGCATATTCTAGAAGGGGAGGGCGTACACATATCATAAAATGGGTAATGCTTGCCATCTTGGTCACTGATTATTTCTTCTGTCAGTAATTAATTTTTGAGAATAAATGAAACTTTGCAGATCTTGGGAAAGAAATCTATTAAAGCACAAAGCACTACTGTCTTCCAAGTCATTAAAATGTTATCTGCTTAATTCCGGTTTCCACAACAGGTAATGAACCTTCTCTGAATTAAAATCTTTGATTTTATGGATCTATAACAAATGAAGAGTAATTATAGTAATGAGGTAAGCTGAAATTCCAAGAGCATAATGTATGCAGGGCCTCATTCCAATTACTTTAAAGAAGATTTAATATTATTTCACTGTTTACTTGAGGACAGGATATTTGTCTCATTTTTACATATACTGCTACTAATAAAAGTTATTAAACACCAACTACAAGGGGAGAACAATAAAAGGGCAGCACAACTGTATACGTGGGTAAGAAGAACACCCGCAGGGTTTCTTCTGTACTCTGTTTATCTGAATGATATTCAGAGACTGCACTTTGGCGGAAGCACCAGTCCCTCTCCCTGCACGGGATTTAACAGTACACCTCTTCTGAAACCAAAACGAGGACAAGTCATCTAACTTATGCTTTAGCAACGGGTGAGAATTGTTGAAACGCCAAGCTTGATCACCTCTATGACCGCAGGAAACGCTGCATCGAGGGCACGGAGTTTGGCTGGTTCCACACTCTCTGTTCCTACCTCCTTCCTACTTTCATTTCTTGTGCTATTGTTTCACATGTGAATCTCCCTGTAATTCCTTTGAACATACGATGTTACTTTACTTCATCTTTACAGACATCCTGCCCATTCCTCACTTCTGCACCCAGTACCAGGCTGTTCACCATCCATGCAGCCTAGAAATCGAATAGATTAACCTACAGGGAGTGAGCTGCCTGTCACCAGAGGAATCCAGCTAAGAGCTGTGTGAGAAGGCAGTATTGAGGGAACCCTCCAGAGTGGAAGAGACTCTCGCTAAGGAGGTACTAGTTGGAAACCTGGATAGAGTTAAAGAGGGGACAAAGAAAGGAAGGTTTCTTGGTTCTGTGTAACAAGGTTAACGTAAAGACGCGTTTCTGAGAGTCTCGAAGGCTCTCCCTGCGACCTAGACACAGGTGCATCGTAAGTAATGTTGGCAGGTTCCTGCGCCTTCAAGGCGAGATGAAAGAAGATGAGAATCGCCAATACTAAATACACGAAGGACTGTCCACGGAAGCAACTAATTCTGAGCAACTCTATCGGGGAAGGCTAAGATCAGTGTGTTCAAGATAAAGATCAATCTGGAGGTGCTCTCTTACCACGAGGTTTATCAAAAACTGGCAGGGAGCACCCTGGGAAGTGGTGAGCTCCCGACCCCCAGTGTCTGAGTGGGCTTGAAGAAGGAAGCCCTGTGGTGGGCAAGTTGTTAGATAGCTCTGCCCGAGTCTCTTTCAGAGCTAATATGATTCGAGATGCTTGCAGCAATTTCACTTCTCTGCAGAGAGAACTCTCTTCCATTGTAGGACAGCCTGCCCCGTTACGTTAAAGGAGCCGCACAGCTGAGTAAGGCTCTGAATGGGGGGCCCAGGGTTTCAGGTTCAACGCCAGCTCCTACTAGATGGATGACCCCTGGGTCTCCGTGTTTTCATCTGTGAAACTAGAATGCGATCTCCCCACAAGATGATTAAGAAGAGAAAGTGAGGATATGCCTACTAACAGTGCCTGACAAAGGTGGTAGTTACTATTAGCTTCAGAGAGAAATGCTTAAGTAGGTGATAAGGCCTTAAACCCTTCCTCTGTGACCCCTTGAATGATTCTTTCAGTAGGCACGCTGGTCCAGGACAGATCCTGGGAGGGAGGGTGCGCGTCGAGGCGTCGAGCAGTACTAAAGCGAAGGATGCAAGCCGCGGAGAGCAGAACCTAGCTCAAATCCGGAATTATTTTTCAGTCTACAGAACTATTAAAGATCGACATCTGCTTACTCTGGTGAAATGAGTGACGAGTTTTACCCTGTAGGAAATACTCCAGGGGTGAGATGTGAACACAGCAGCAGGAATATCCTTCTCGGAGAGAGTAAGGTTTTGGAGGCTAGCTCAGATCTCACTGAGGCTGATGGACAGACAGCCCGACTTAACTCGGACTTATGATTTTTTGACTTTACAATGGTGTACAAGCAACACACATTCAGTAGGAACATCACTTTGAGTTTTGATTTTGGATCTTTTCCTGGACTAGCAACGCACAGTATGATCATCTCTCATGAAGCTGGGCGGCAGCCACAGCTCCCCGCCAGCCACTCGGCCACAAGGGTGAACATCCAATACACTGAGCTCCCCCCCATATTCTGTTTCTCCCCTTCAGCACAGTGTTCAACAAACTACATGAGATATTCGATACTTTATTATAAAATAGGCTTTTGTGTTAGATGATTTTGCTGTAGGTTAATGGAAGTGTCTGGAGCACATGCGGGGTAGGGAAGGCTCAGCTCCAATGTTCAGTTGGTTAGGTGTACTAAATGCATTTTTGACTTATGATATTCTCAACTATGATGGATTTATTGGGGTGTAACCCCGTCGTTAGCTGAGGAAGATCTGTATCACGCAAGGGTTTTAATTATTCACCAACAACATGATCTCTAAGAAATCTAAGAAATGATTTCTATTTCTTCAGGAAAGAGGCTGCTGGCCACTTGTAAGAGGTTACATGCTCAACACTAGGGGTCTGCAATTTCGGAAAAGCTCAGAGAAGGTGATGAGTACCGCTATTGGAGGAAAAGCCGGAACAATCTCGGGCATCAGCACTTACGCATCCTGCGCGCCGCTGTAAACACAAAGCTGTCAGCGTCTTACGACGAATAGTGAAATAACACATGCCATCAGTGAGCGAGTGGGGGCGTTTTTCCACCTCGATCCACACGCTGTGCAGGAGCAGCTGCCTATCAGAGGAGTCCCTGTGCCGGACGCTTTTTCTTTTAATGTCAACAGGAACTACCGTCCATAACCGTAAGGGGGAAACTGAAGTCTCTGAACTGGTGAACTCAGGCCCTCTACTAAGGGACAGAGGGAACAGCAAAATAAACACACAGAAAAGAAAGCAAGTGTATTATATTTTCCACTTCAATACCACATATGATTTAAAAACTACTGTTTCTTACTATTTTAAAGAAGGGATAACATTCAAAAGTATAAGGTCTGAAGATACTTGGCATTTTTGTAAACACATTTTAAGGTCACAGATGGGTCAGCCTAATGGAAATACTCAACCCTAGTGTGGAGAAGTTACAGTTAAGTCTCATTACCCAATTCCCACAGGTGAGGGTCTCGGTGGCACGTAAGTGACTCGTCTCAGCAACCGACACCTCTGGTTTTGATTTTTTATTTTGATTTTTGCATCTGAAGGCCACAGAGGATTTGGGTGTTATCATCACAACCCCGGGCAAACCACCCACAGTCTCCGGGGCTATTTCAAAAGCACAGAGTTTTAGCACAATGCTGCACATCAGATCAAAGTGGTACAGAGGTAAATCAGCACCATTTCAAAATGACTTGGGGTTGCAAGGTTCCCACTTGGTTTCTTATTTTGATAGCGTGTGTGTGTGTCGGGGGTGGGGCAGTGTAGAGGGCACGGTCGGGGGGGGGTGGCCAGTCTGTCGGGGGTGGTGGGTAGCAAAGCTAGTTAGCATTTAGGGAGTCCCAGTTCTAGCTGCAATTCTGACAGAGGCATTGGAGATGAAGAATCTTTAAAATGAAAACTGATACACTTGCCTACGGAATTTAGGACTGCACTGAGAGCTCGATGCAGGATGAGTGTGGAAAGGCGATGTATAATACATCACTGTTTTATTCTGGAAGAGGCCCATGGCAAACATAGTGGGAATACCTAAGCAGAGACACTACCCCAGTGTACAATGGTGCTGAGGAAAAAAAGCACTGAAAATATGCAGCCTGATTTTCTTCCATTTTTCCCTTCGTCCTGATTTCTTGGATTTACAATAAAAAAATAGGCTATGAAAAAAAAAGTCCACTGTAATTCTCAGCTTCTTGTAAATTCCCAACGTTATGCAATGTTTATTTTAGCACAGATGGACGGGGGGCTACCAGCACCCAGGTACCCTCCACTCCCTACTTCTGTCTAGTCTCCAGAGAGGCCCTGCTATGATCAATCTTCAGTGAATGAAGGGTAGTCACCAAATCTTTACAGAATTCAGAAATGCATCTCAATGAATAAATGCATTAGATTTTACTCATTTTGTTCATTATGACTATTTACAAATGCAACTATGGTCTACATTCTGTAACCATATACCTAACTTTCTGTATCTGTTGTCATTAAATCTCTTCACTGTCTTGTTTGGCAAGTCTGTACCTTCCGCTCTAGAATTCTCCTCCCCTCTCTGGTCCCTAGAAAACATCCCCTTACATTTTTGTTAAAAACTCACATGCATGAGTATACCCACACACCCAAAATTGTGTGTGTGTGTGTTTGTATAGATTGTGCACACACTCACAAAACTTCATATGAAAGAACGATCTCTCTACACAAGGGTTTCAGCAAGGATCATACAACACAAATTCATTAAAACACAACCCTGAGCGATCTATTCCCAAAGTGTAAAATTCTAAAAGGGAAGGGACAGCTTCTTCGTTAATCATGGTAACAAGACAACCAACCTTGAGGGAGAAATCTCAGGCCTTGACGTTAGTATGTCATTCCTCAAGCCAAGACACTGCTTCAGTGGCATGTTGGTTTGCCAGAGGAAGTAAGAGCTTGAGGTTTCAGATGGTGCCAGTAAACATAACCTGAAGCCACTGTCTCACCTTTTATTAGTAGGTAACCAAACACCTACATCCAGGCACAGAAGCCTGCCCGACATGACGAATTCCTTCGATCCAAATTTCAAGGGGCAAGGACAAGTCCACTAGTGCTGGGTGGCTCTGACGCACCCTTAAAGGGACTAGTAGGCTGGCTCCTCTAGAGAAACTGCTTCCTTATTCGGATTTGTAGCTTCAGCACATAAACACAGAGTCTGGTTCATGGGAGGGGTTTAGTACATGTTTATAAAATAAATATTTACTTCTTAGACAAAACAGAAAGAGCTGTTGTGGTCAGAGAATATTGCAGGCAGAATGGTCTGAAATAAACCATGGATACTACTTACGAGAATGACAACGAGAATTCATTTCTCAGAAACATAGGCAAGAGCACATGCCCCCGGGAATACCTTGACAACAGCCGTGATGTGCTCCAGGGCCACCGCGTGAAGGCTCTCATCCTGGCTCTCGAGGAGAAGTTTCAGGGCCGGGAGCAGCAGGGACTGGCCGAGCAGCAGTGAGCACAGCTCCTTCACGCCCTGAAACCACAGCACAGTTCTGTGAGCAAAGAAGCAGGAGGTGCCCCGACTCCCGGGCGCTATTCGGGTCGGGTCTCCTTCCACACCTTTTTGTATGAGTGATGTGTGTCTGTGTGTACGAAGCACAGATGGGGCCCCACCGATTTAGTGTTTGGTAGCTGCTCCATTCATTCCCATTAGATAGTAAACATCTTTCTGAGCTATCAGATATCTACCTGATATTCATCAGATATTGCATGTAAAGGCTGCCTCGTATCCCCCTGGATGGATACAGGACTGTGGTCTATTCTCCTAATCTCTCGAGAGCCCTAGTTTCCTCACCAGCAAAGTGGAGGTAATTATATCTACTTTGCAGTTGTGTGTGTGTGTGTGAGAATAAGTGCTAATGAATAATAACACACAATGCTCAGCATCTATTAGACACTTAACAAATGATAAAAATTATTACCAACTGTTAATATTACCAACAATACCTAGTTGTCCTCTGAAACAAGAAAAATCAGCAACTTAAATTTTTAAAAACCTGCTTATAATTCTAATGTCAAGGTGAACTGAATGTTTCATGAAAACTATCTGTGGTCCAGAAAAATGAAAATGTTTTTGGATCTCCACATACGCATTTGAATTTTATTCTCAGAGCTTTATTATCCTAGCTGAACCTGTCATCAGAGAGCAGACTTTTATATAAGATAACAAATGATAATCCTTCACAACGAAAAGTATAAGAGAATAGACAATAAATTTGCAAGCTCTTCCTCCCTACCGAGCTATATGCTCCCCCGGTGTCCTAACTAGCTGTAACATAAAGAACAGAACATCTGGACCAAGGACCAGACAATGAGTGCAACCTCATTATACAAGGCAAGGGTTATTTTTGAAAGAACTGAGAAACTGCTACCCACCCCCACTGCCATGGGACTGATCTTTCTCTTGAACTCCTCTAACAGTAGCATATCAGAGAAGAAAAACTCAAATTTATGACATTTTCATAATTTCTTTACAGTATTATAAAGTGTAGCTAAAACAAGAAGCTCCTATTTAAAGCCCAGGATAAAGGCCTCTTTGGCATTCCGCTCACTGTAGTGTTTTTACCTTTCCCCTTAGCGCATCCCTGCTGGAAATCAGCAAGGCCTTCAGTTTCAGATTGGGAGGTCCTGCTATATGCACTTGTGTGAAAATCATCAATACCAGCAGGGTAACAGATTTGTCAAGTATGTACTTCAAACATCAGGGACTCTAACTCAGAAAAGTGCTCTGTGTGCCCTAAAGCACACAGTCATAAAGAGCAGTCTCACCGAGCATCTGGGCCAAAGAGAAATGCAGATTTGTAATCTGAGATGCCAACACCTGCAGAGAGTATTTGGGAGGATGAAATATAAACGTCCATACATGACAATTTCACACAGCTGTCATGCACCAACTTGCTTCTGTCGCCCTCCTCCTCCTGGAACGTCCCAGCAATGCTCCCCCCACCTGCACATTCCTCAGACAGCGCTGCCCAGGAGGCCTTCCAGCCACCATGGAATGTTCTGGATCTCTGCTGTCCCACACAGCAGCCAGGAGCCGCATGTTGGCTAGGGAGCATTTGAGATCTGCCTAGTGTAACTGAGGCACTACTTTTAAATTTTTATTCAACTGGCCTTAAGTTTAAATTTTAGTAACCACACATGGCCCGTGGCTACCATCCTGGAGGTAAAGCAGGCATGCTGAGCTCCCGCACACCTCTGGGTCTGTGCACGAGACTTAACCTCTGCTGCTTCTCTGTCTGAGGGACCCCTATTGGTTCTTGGAGTCTCAGCTGGAAAAGGGCACAGGAAAACCCCAACTCCTACAAAGCCACCTCTGATTTCCCAGGCCCAGCACTCCTACATTCCCACTATACTTCATAAGTATTTCCTACACTGTTGTCTTGCATTATTGTAATTATTCATTTGTTCATCTGCCTCACTTGAGGGCAAGAATATTTTCCCTTCTCTGTATTCCAAACTTGCTTGGTATACACTATACCTTAAAACATTTATATGTAATTCCCTCTCAGCACTCATATCTACTCATTCACTAAGTTATCAGTAATAGGTAAACAGGTATTTCTCAGCACTTTATGACATTTAGACTAAGCACAGCACTTGGTTGACCTTAGCTTTGATGATAACTTTTATCAAAATAACCTGGATACCCCTTGGAGCAGGCAACATGGACAGATGATGATGAAGTATGTTTGCCTCCCTGTCTAGGACAGGGTACTCAAAGAGACTTACTTTTTCCTTCATCCCTGTTTCCTGTCGCCTTAGTTCTCATATTTAGAGGGTTTTTTTTGTTTTTTTTTCCTTCATGACTCTTTGGAATGCCTTTATGTCAGGCCTACTGCTGCTCATGGTACTTGTTGACTTATGGCCAGGATGGTTTTGTTGATGGAAAATACTACCTGGAGGATAAAATCAAGGACATCTAAGAATGGAGGAGTATTTTTGAGCTACTGAGTACTTTTTAATCTCTTAGCTAACAATTATTGGCTAAATACTCCATATTTAACTACTATACTAGGTTCTCTCGGTAGTTTTCCCTCTGTTGCAAGACAGTTTATCAGGAGATTTATAGAGCTCTAAGAAAGGTCAAAGTAGCAAAGAGAACCCTAAAACACCCCATAAGCACCTTCCCAGCTCAAACCTGTCTAGCCATCAAGATACAGAACAAGAGACCTTGAATGCAGAGGAACAGGCATGTCTGGGCCCAAAGCCAGGCCAGAACCCTGTGGACTGTGATATATGGTGATGCCCTGGGGCACGGTTCCTGTGGCTGATGGTCGTCAGAGAAGCAGGACCAGTCCACCAACGGTCTTTCTGTCCTTACACAGCCCTCCTGTGCTCATTCTGGGGTATCGTACGCCCCAACATGTGGCAAGGCCTGCAGGAGTGTAGGGCATAGTGTACAGGGATGGGTGTCATCTGATCTGAAAATCAAACTCACAGACATTATCAAAGTACCTCAACCATGAGAGGGAACAATCACATTGAGATTTAGAGGCTGGAGATTAGTTAGGCTCACTCATCAGCTGGGCATCTAACTCCCATCCACCTGATCCAAAGCCCCTGGGACTCTAGTTCACGCTGTGCCTCCATAAAACCGGGGACCTTCAGGGTCGGTCATAAATAGCTGGAACTTAGAATTTTAAATCTGTCAATGCCAAGAATCTGTTTTGTGCCAATTTCTCATTCTGAATATCCCCTGTTCCTGAGAATGTTTCATATATTGCCATGGATACAAGCTAAGAAGAAGGGTACAGAACTTTCAAGACTGTAGGACATAGGACCTACGAGCAACATTGATTTTATCCTCCTGGTAATATTTTTCACCAGCAAAACCAGCATGACCGGAAGTAAACAAGTACCAGGAACAACAGCAGGCATCACGTAAAGACGTTCTCAAGAGCCATGAAGAACAAAAAAGTCTCTAAATATGGGAACTTAGTGGGGGTATGGGAAATGCGTAAGTTCCTTTAAGTACCCTATCCTAGGCAGTTAGGCACACGTACTTTATAAACCATAGAGTAAGGCAACCAAAGGTATTGGGTTACAAAAAAGCGAGTCATGGATAATTTTCCCACCACAGTGATATGAAACACTATGCAGTTCTGAAATTAGACTGTGTAATTTCCAAATGCGGTAAAATAAACTTAACAAGACATTTCCATTTCTTAATTACAATGTTCCTTCCTTTGTAACAATTTTAACTCACACTTGAGCAGTTAACAATCAATAAAAATAGTACATAACACATTGGCAAGATTCCTTTAATCATGGCATCCTAAGACAAAAATCTGTATGTGTACCCAGTTAAAAGACAGCAGCAAGGCAGTATAAGGAAAAATAAACAAAAGAAGCTGTGGCAACACAACTCACTTGAAAATAATTACCCTCTCTTCTCACCAAACTGGAACAGAGAAGTGATAAGGACCTCCTTCAAAATGGGGTTTAATCCAGTGCCCTTCTCCCACCCCTGAGAGAACTGTGGACCTATGGAAAAGTCATGAATCCTAAACAGATAGCCTCAGGTCATCCTCCTCCGAGGCCTGGGAACCTTGAGGAATACTCAGAACTAGAGTTCCCCCAGAGATCACATAATCTAACTCCTTGTTTCACAGGCCAGAAAGGGTAGGTCCGGAGCGTCTGGTGCTTTCCTCATGAACACAGAGCATGTGTGGCCCCGTGTGGAAGAGGACGGCACCATTTCATGCCTCGCTGGGGCTCCTGCTGCTGTGGTACGTCTCATGTCCCCTGCCCTTCAGGTGCTCCCAGTCCCAATGAAGAGGAGAAGCAAGAAGATCCCTCTCCGTGGTGTGTGAGGAGTACTCTAATAGACGCGTGCTTAAGGCACTGTGCTATCCATTCTGTTCTCCCTAAAACACTCAGGAATCACGGTCCGATGATTCTGAGATCAAGCAGGGCCACTGCAAATAAAATATTACTCCATTTGTCAAAGTGCCTCAAGCTGGCCGTAGAGGTGGATTGGGGAGCTGAATCTTTACAGCTATTTGGCTTCTCGTTTAATCACTGACTCCCTTTTTTTTAAAATAGGAAATACAAAGTATCACTTATTATTCACTAGTCAATAAAAAACAACAACATACTTTTCCCTCCATGTCCTAGAAGGTCACCCCCTAAACTTCAGATACAACGCTGACAGTACTCATTACTGCTTTGGACATTCAGAAATTATCACCCATCGCCGGGTGGCTGAACGCTAATACAGGTAACTGTTACCGAACCTTGATTACGAAACTTAACAGTATGTGGTCAAGATCAAAGATGCCACAGCCATGTTCTCAGCTAACTTACACCTCAGAACTAACTGTAGTAAAACCAAACTGATGAGGATATTTGAATAAACTAACAAACTTCTCCAGGTAATGATGCAGATCCTAACACCCTTCCACCTAAAACAACGATAATCTAGGTCTTACAGACTACAGGTCATTCTTGAAGAAGTACCCTAGGAAAGGGGGGAAATAACAGTAAAACTTACACAGCTACATAAAACAGACAGTCAGTATACAAACGCCCCAAGTGCAGTTCGAGCGGCTCCTGAGGAAGTTATTTATCTTCCCAGCATTCAAGCAGCGCCTCCGTTTGGGGACCAGGTCCGCCATCTGTTGCCTGAGTGACCTGCAGCAGGACCTTTGCTCTCAGAGCCTCTGTTCCATCAGCTGAAAGATGAAGGTCAAGCAACCTCCTTCGGGTGATGGCGAAGGTTAAACCGGATAGTGGGAGTGGGAGGCCGAGAGTGCTAGTGGATGCCGGTCATCACCATTACTCAGCTTGCGACCCTAAATCACGTTTCCCCAACTAGGTTCAGCAGAACTGGTGGGGTCCTTCTGGCATTTGGTCCTGATCTAACAAAGCTTGATCTCAGCTTCTGTTAAGGCCAAGATGAACCCCTCATTATCTACATACTACTCACCCGGGTGGGGACAATAAACTGCATTGAGTCCCCACTCCGTGTAGTGTGTTGAATCATGCCGTGGGTGAGAGAGGGATGACACAGCCATGGTTCCAACCCTCAGGGGCCCACAATAGAGCACAATACATCACAGGTCAATAAGTAGCTGATACAAGTGAATCATACACCATGGTATAAAGGGAAGTTATTTCTGGTGGTGGTACTTTAAATATTTTATAGAAGAATTTTGTCATTCTGGTGGTTGGAAGACTTCTTTAAATGGGTAAAATATTTTAAAATTCAATCAGAAAACACTCCGCCAGTCCCTCATTCAGAAAACAATTCATTAAATGTACATTCCTAATGAGAATATTTTCCTTGAGTGATTACAGTGAGGATTCGAAAAATCATATTTACAATTTTATTTTCAAGTTTATCTCCTATGTGGTAGAAATTTGAAAACCAATTAATCAATTTAGTGCCATTATCCAAATGCTTACATTTAAGACAAGTCAAAATTGCTCAAACAATACACGCTGAGGTCGGATTCACAGCAGGAAGCTGTAATTAATATGTGCTTATTTGAGAACGCACAAATTTATCTATATATATTAAGCAAATACCTCGGTGACAGCCAAATTATGGGATCAAAGAGAACGATGGTCAAAGTGGAGGTGGCTGAGCTTTTCCCCACGTTTACAGAAAAGGCACGTCACAAGGAGAGTGGCTGGCCACCGGCCAAGAGGGGTGCTGGGGCTTACTGCTCCGTTCTCGGCTGGCCCGGGTCGGGCAGAGACAGCACACGGGCTGGCTCCCAAGACCCCCGGGCACAGGAGCTCGAGTTAGACATAAAAGGGCATCCAACGGGAACTGAAAGCTGAGTTACACTCTGGGACTTGTAAAGGGAATAGGCTTCAGAGCTCCAACAGAGAGAAAACTACCTCAAAGCACCCTCTCGGCAGGGCTGTTCTTCATTTGATCTATTCCAAATTGCGGGCCTTCACTTCCTGATAACTTAAGCTAAGTGTGCCTTGGGCACAGTCGCTGACACCGCTTCTCCTTAAGAGTTTGGATAAGGGAAGGGATGCCCCCCAGGAAAACCACTTGAAATATCCACTCACCTCTGCAGGGAGCATCTGCTTGGTGTTATATAAGGAGCGGCAGATTTTCAAGACCTCATTCCCCAGTCCTTCCTTGTTCTCCACTGTACACCTGCTCAGCATCACAGTCACCAGTCGCACCCACGGATTGCTGGTTATGCTGGTTCTGAGGGGGAAAAACGCGAGGCACTGGGAATGAATGATTAATGTTGTGATGACGGGATGCGAAACGTTAAGAAAGAAAAGAAATGCCCCCTTGGGAAGTAAAATGCTTTTTGGCAAACGGCAGTCACAATCTAGATGAAGTGTCCCTTCAAGTCCCTCTTGCAGAAAAGAGAACACCTTCCAGAGGAGAAAGAGCTTGCTGTGGTATCAGCAGGTGCCCAGGAGTGCGGAAGCCACGGGCGGCCCAGAGGCCAGAGCTCCTGACGGGCTCCCGGGCCAGCTCCCTGGCTTCCCACCTGGGTGACTCAGGGAAGTCACTTTAACACTCTCAGCCCAGACACTCAGTGCCGGGGAAGCCACTCAGCCTCTCTGGGCCTCAGTTTTTCTCATTCTGAGAAAGCAATTTAACGTTCTCCTTACACAACTGCTTTATTCGATGAATGATGTTTGTAACTGTGCCTTCTCAACAGCAGGCACATCTCACTATTTACCACCTAAATACTGGCTTTTGTTGATCCTCTGATGAGGATGAGGCCTCGGGGGCCAGGGCAGGAGTGAAGGACAGTAAGGGCAGTACGCCGTGGAAGTCAGCCTGGAAGCACATGATCACACCGTGCCCTTCATACAGTTTCCTTCTTTCTTTCTCTCTTTTCTTTTTTTTTTTTTTAAGATTTTATTTATTTATTTGTCAGACAGTGAGAGAGCACAGGCAGGGAGAGGGGCAGAAGGAGCAGGCTTCCCGCTGAGCAGGCAGCCCAATGCGGGGCTCCATCCTAGGACCCCAGGATCATGACCTGAGCCAAAAGCAGCAACTTAACCAACTGAGCCACCCAGGCATCCCCAGTTTCCTTATTTCTAAAACATAAAAGCATACAAAAGTTGCTTTTTGTTTCCCTTCTCTGGATGTCACCACCCCGTGTTTCATGCAAACCTCATGATTTACATTTCCAGAGACAAGTTAAAGGCACATTCATACCCTGGCCCCAGGAACAGGTTACCAATTTTACTTATAGTGTTTTTAAAATAATTTTACTATTTGTAAGAGTCTGTTCTCTTAGCACAGGTCTAGATTCTAGACACTCAACACCTAAGGTGGTTCTTCCCTTGAAAGGACTTCACTCCTTGCCCCCTAAGAAAAATGTCAAGTGTGACAATGACAAAGGGACTCACAATACTAGCCTTTGGCAAAGCTTTTGTGTCTCAGCTCAAACTAACACCGTGTGAGGACAAAGAACACTGCTTATTTCAAGGTACGAGCAAAGCTCTGAGAGGGGTCTGGTGGACTGGGGAGTCTTCTTACACTCAAGGACTCACCCTCTGCTCTTCTCTTTCAAAGTCTGAATTCCACTCCCCTGGGCTTTCGCTAAGGACCTGCCTCAGTGCAGAGGAGGTACCGGCCTGCCAAACAGTGCACCCCCGATGGGCCATGCGGCTTCGACGACAATTATCTAAACATATTTTTCACCAGCCAGTTTTGATACACTGGATGAGAATTATAAGTCTCCCATAAGTACGAATCTATTATGCTTTTCATGCATTTTCCTACAAGGGAATAAAGCTGAAAAACCTAAGTTGGTTCTAGTAAATGAGCAGTCATGTAGATCAAGCAAATTTCTTAGTTTTTTAACTTTATTATATTAATTGGCAACATTTAATCACTGTCACACTATTCAACACTTCCTCCTGCCTTTCCTGGTCTTTCTCCCCTCCCCCCCTTTTTGGGGGGCATTATTCTGGAAGTACTGAAGTCATACATTGGATGATCTGCCAACCAAAAAAAGGTACTCAAAAGCACTTTTAAGAACCTATTTCTAAAGTATCCCATCATAGAGTCTTTTGTGGTAAAACACCAATTTGGGCCAGGAAAAAAGCCGAAATAGACTTTATTTGACTTACCTTCAGGTCCCCTCTTGGATTGGAGACATGGCTGGTAAGAGGGGTTAAGTGGACCGGTAATGCTTTGTTTTGATTCTAATGATTTCATAAAGGAGGTTTTTAAAACACAGGTTAGCAATTTACAAATTTCACTTCATACTGGCTACAAAAGAAAGAATGTACCTTTAAAAACTAAGATTTTTAATACCTGCAAATGCATTAAATGTTTAAAATGCAATAAATGTCTTAAGTGAAGCTGATTTTACTTCTTGTGGGTAAGCGAGTGATTTGAAATGGTCATTGTTCTAAAAGTACAAGAAACTGTAAAACCACAGTAAACTAACGTACTAGAGGAGGTTGTACTATGATTTTGAAAAATTCTCTTTAGACTGAGAGAGCCATTTTGAGGGCATGAGAAAACCTACAACGCAACCCTAAACCCTTTGCTAAAAAAGCAAAGCATAACTGACAATCTAATTAGTGGGTCCCGCATCTACTGCATAATATCATCACAGAGGGGCTGGTTATAAACTGATTCCCTGCCCCCTTAGAGAGAACTAAAAGATTTTATTTATTTATTTGTGAGAGAGAGAGAGAGAGAGAAAGAGCACAAGCAGGGGAACCTGCAGGCAGAGGGAGAAGCAGGCTTCCCGCTGAGCAGGGAGCCTGATGCGGGGCTCCATCCCGGGACCCTGGGATCATGACCTGAGCCGAAGGCAGATGCTTAACGACTGAGCCACCAGGTGCCCCCAAATCAGATGTTATTACTAAGCATGATCTGGTATTTCTGAGTAAAAGATTTGCATGTAGGGGCAAGGAGAAATGGGAAAGAAACTGCAATATTTCAAATAAATAATTTTAATTTCCGCTAAAGGCTGATACTGGTTTTACATATTTCTTTTCATTGGTTCTTTTGAAGGTACTGAATTTTTAAAACTCAAGAGCAAACAAGAGAAATCTAATTTTATATTAACACTTACACAGAGTCATGTCTCATAGGTGGCCAAGCTTGCAAGAGCAGAACCAAGTGCTGAAATTCCACCTCCTGGCGACTGGATTCCAAGAGTTCCGTGAAGAGAGCGTGGCGGTTCTCTTCATTCTCAATGTCAGCTATGTCTACCTGGAAGTGGAAATACACACTCGACACTGGTGGCAAAGACTACTTCACTGGTTTACAGAAGAAGTCAAATTTGATGACTTTGATTAAACACTCTTGAAAACGTTTACAATGTGTTGAGAGGTAGATTCAACACCACCACCCTCACCCACAAAATCTTCAAAAAGCTCTAAGCCTTACCCAATTTCAAACATTTCTGTTAAAATATTGTTTAGAACAAATTACAGGAAGGTTCTTAATGTTCTTTACAAAAATAAATTCAAACAAGTAGAGGACTGATTTATTAGTATTTAATATTATTATGTTAAAATACGGAATTATTGTAAATGAAATTGTAATAGTTCATCATACTTAACGTTAGCCAAATTTTTTCTTTTAAATTATCCTAAATGCATTTCTACTTTTCATTTTAGCATCATTATTATTATTATTGCTAAGTCTTCATACTGTCTAGAAAATTTCTCTAATTTGAAATTAAAAATTTGACTAAAGTGTACTTGTCACAGGATTTTTGTTACATATCAAAATAAAGCATCCCATCTCCATTTCTACTGCAGAAGTAGTTCTGATCAAGTAAAGAACACAAATTTGTCGTCTCATTGTGTAACTGAATGATACGTCCTTTATATCGAGGCAGTCCTGAAACAAATCACATCTCCCAACATCTCTGTGGATGACAGTGTTTGCTATGTTAAGTTAGAAAGCAGTTTTAAATATAAAAGTAAGTCAACAGCTGGTTTCCCTGTTCCCTAGCCTCTCTTAACACAGATTCTCTACATTTGGGTACCTAAGACTCAGATGATGACAGATACCTTCAAAGGATAACGAGAACGGATGGTTATCTAGACATTTGTTAAACTGTCTGTACAAATGCATGTTTCCAAAGCTTAAATTTAATTTAGTGGGCATTCGGGCTCTAATCCCAAGTAGCCACCTGAAAAAGTTATAGCATGAATTCTGCATTTCCACAACAGTTGATATGTACTATGAAATGACTGGTAATTACTAATGGCGAGTCCTGCTCACACGATGACCCAACAGATCCTTCAAAACCTGCCTGAAAGACCCACATCATTCTTCCATGGACTAATAACCCCAGAGCATTTTATAGTTTTTTGTTTTTTTTTTAAGATTTTATTTATTTGACAGAGAGAGACACAGTGAGAGAGGGAACACAAGCAGAGGGAGTGGGAGAGGGAGAAGCAGGCTTCCCGCTGAGCAGGGAGCCTGATGCGGGGCTCGATCCCAGGACCCCAGGATCAGGACCTGAGCTGAAGGCAGACGCTTAACGACTGAGCCACCCAGGCGCCCCACATTTTATAGTTTCTGAAATAATTTCAGAATCCAGGAAGAGTTCACCCTTACAACCGTTTTGGGTGGAGGACAGCACAGGTGTTATTACCTCCCTTTACAGATGAGGAAAACAGCCTTATCTGTCCTGGTAACGTGGCAGAGCCGATATGTAACTATAATCAGATCAGGATGTTCTGAAACTAGAGGACTCAATAAGCTAGACAAGCTCTGAATTATTTAAATGGGTGGTCTAATTGGGAGTTTGGCAATATGTTCTTGCCTATTTATAAAGAAATGTTTAAAACAAAATCTCAAACTCAAGACATCCACCTGTTTTACCCGACCTCCACCTTCAACCCCTTCCAGGCTCAGGTGCCCTGCGTCCATCACGCACACTTCCACCTCGCGAACTTTGATCTGTTTTCTCTGCCTGGCATATTCTCTCTGCAGATATCTGTAGGGCTCATTCGCTTATTTCCTTCAAATTTCTCAAATGTCACCTCAGCAGAGAATGTGCTGTGTAACGGCCCACCTCAGGTTGCGTTCCCCTCCACCTTCTGTCTCTCTCACCTTGTTTTATTTTCCTTCTTAGCACGTACAAATATGTGACATATTACATATGTTTTTGCTTATTGCCTTTCTCCTTCCATAACAATGGAAGCTCCTTGAAAACAGAGACTTTCATTTGTTCACTGGTTTATCACTGCCCCTTAAAATAATGTCTGATAGACAGTAGATGCACAGTACTTATTGAGTGCTTGAATTGATGGACAAACAAATGAATAAATGAAGATATTCCATCATTTATAAAATATTTTAGCATAGAATGGTGATATTAAATATCCATGGAGTGGCCATAAATTTTTGGCTCTTTTGTTATTGGAGATAGATGTGAGGCTTAGAAGGAAGATGCCACTAGAAGGAAATCACTAAAAGAGACCCCAGCGGGGGGGGAGGGGGGCTATTTATTGACATTATGTCTCAACCAGTAATGCCTTGTGGGTAGCTGTGTAATTTCAGTACAGCCCTGCTCTGAGTCTCATTTCCCTCATCTGATAAATGGGCTCCAAGAATCCTGTCTTCGAAATTCTGAGGAGGTGCCTGATGGTCAGCAGCAGGGAAAAAGGGGTGGGTAAATGGCTGCTCTTTTCTGAGTTAAAATCCAAGTTTTTACAGTTTATTTGAAGAAAACAACTGAATCGTAGGTCTGTAATATTGCGAGCAGCATCAATACTCCACTTGCTGTAGTTAACTCCTGCATAACGAATAACAAGTAGTTTCTCCTTTACATGGAATATAGAGTCTACACAGGTTACTCAACGCCTACCATGAAGTGGAATCGATTAGAAAAAAGTGATTCTTGTTTTCAGCATCCTTTGGATTTCTTTCTTTTCAAAAACTAACAGCTTGTCAATTTTTAGGACATGGAGTGTATCCTAGGGGAGAGAAAGAACTTTAAAAAAACTATCAATTAAACCTTTATATGCTTTTATATTAGTGTGCCAATAATAGTTTCCATTTTTAAAATGTGTAACACCTTCTTCATGTGTACACAGACTTTTTAAAAGTGTGTTTTTGTTGGGAAACATAAAATTCATTAACCATTTCAATTATTAGTAACTTACTTTTCAGAGCACTGACCTCATATTTAAAATAGAAATGTGAAAAATACAGCAATTTACACAATTACCCATTTTGGGTAGGCACACTTGTACGTTCCCCCTCACATCATAAAGGGTTTCAAATGTTTAAGTTATTCAGCTCTTAAGAAAGCAGTTTTAAATTCTCTACCACTATAGCTGCAAAAGCCTTACCTTACATGGGAGAAGAAAATTGGGCCTGAAGATGGACTTGAGTAGGTGTTTTTTAACACTTGAGAAAGAATACGCTTTGCTGGTAATTATTATATACTTTGATATACAAGTGCTAATCTAGGATTTGTGTCTACATATTAAAATATCTAAATTTATCTAAATTCACCAAGATAATATAAGCTTATCCTGTTCTTCATATCCTATAAGGTTTTAAAAATAATTTCAGGTAACCAAAACTCAAAATGAATTTCTGCATGAAGAAAAATAAACATATGCAAAGGACTTCCAGCCTGAACAAAATGGCTCTGATCCTATTTTTCCCTACTCCTCCCTGCTAAGTACAACTATAAACTTTGGAAATAATGGAAGAGACAACCAACAAACTCCTAAAGGTGGGGGGAAAGAAAAAAAAAAAAGCTAACTAGCTTGGGACCCCAGGCCTGGAGGCACAACACATGCAGGGTCTGGTATCCCCTCATCCAATGCAAGGAAGATACTTAGACTCAGTATTTCCTGACTCCTGACCAAAAAATACAAGACAGTCCAGGTAAGGCCACTTTTTTTTTTTTTTTTTAAGATTTTATTTATTTATTGGAGAGAGAGAATGAGAGAGCATGAGAGGGGAAGGGTCAGAGAGAGAAGCAGACTCCCTGCCGAGCAGGGAGCCCGATGCGGGACTCGATCCCGGGACTCCAGGATCATGACCTGAGCCGAAGGTAGTCGCTTAACCAACTGAGCCACCCAGGCGCCCATAGGCAAGGCCATTTCTCATCAAGATGGTTCCAGAAGGAAGGGAGAAAGAAGGTAGAGTTTAAAGAGTGTTTTAAGAAATAACATTTTAAAGCTTCCCAAATTTGGTGGAAGATATTAATCTACACATTCAAGAAGCTGAGCTAACCCCAAACAGGGTAAACCCAAAGAAATCTACACCCAGACACATCATAATTAAACTCTTGAAAACTAAAGACAAAGAAAAAAAGTCTTGAAAGAGGCCAGAAAGAGAACAATACATTCCCTACAGAGAGAACAACGATTTTAATAACAGGGCATTGCTTATCTGAAACCACAGAGGCCAGAAAAAAGTGGTACAATATTTTTCAAGTGTTAAAAGAACTGTCAATTATAAATTCTATATACATTTGTAAAACTATCCTTTAGGATATAAAGGAGAAATGAAAACATTCTCAGGTAAGGAAAACTAAAAGAATCTGTCACAAACAGCCCTCATCTTAAAGACTGGCTAAAGAAACTTCTTCAAACAGAAAGGACATGGGTTTTGGCCCAATATATTTTCATATCACAACTAGTAATGCTACTCATTCATGGCTACAAAAATTAATCTTGAGTTGAAGAAAATCACAATGTTATAAATCTGACAAATTATCTGCAAAAAAATTAAAGAGGGAAGTGTTGTTCTGAGTCAATAAAAGTGAAAGCAATGGGTCTCAGAGGCCTACAGAAGTTGCAGGAGCATCAGATCGATATTAATACCATGGCATTTAAATTCCCTAAAATTATCTGAAAACAATGTGCAGACTGAACGTGAATGCAGATCTAGGAAAGAATCAGATTTTCTCTTTTCCAGAAAGTAGCACAGTTCTTATTAAAATATGTACTGCCAGGATCTAAATACGCTTCAAGGCAAGTGTGAGGAGTACAGAGAACTGAACTATGTGCCTAAACAGCTACAAGACAAAATGACCATAGAACATAGTTTAGCATCGAGGAAAAACAAACTGTAGGTGGCTAGCAAATGCTTCCACATACCTCACTAAGGAGACTGTAAAATAATGATAAAGGGCAATCTGATTAAATATGCAGCTTCCAAAATGATGCTGATAAAGTCATAGTAACATGGAAAGACACTATACTTTGCTGACATTACTGGACCTTTCTGAGGCTTAATTGCGTTTTCTGTAAGACAAAGATAATGCATATCATACGATAGTTGTGATTATTAAATAAGAGAATGTGAATAAGGTAACTAGCAAAGTGACTGGCAGATGGTAGGACATAATAAATGACACGTATTATTTATGTTACAGCTACATATAAAAAAAACAGAGAACTGGATGTGTGCTGTGATTTCTTCTAATAAGAATTAGCTCTATACATTGGGGAGGGTATGTGCTATGGTGAGTGCTGTGAATTGTGTAAGACTGATGAATCACAGACCTGTACCTCTGAAACAAATAATACATTATATGTTAAAAAAAAAAAAAAAAGAAAAGAAAAAGACAGTAGGAAGGGAAAAATGAAAGGGGGGAAATTGGAGAGGGAGACGAACCATGAGAGATTATGGACTCTGAGAAATAAACTGAGGGTTCTAGAGGGGAGGGGGGTGGGAGGATGGGTTAGCCTGGTGATGGGTATTAAGGAGGGCACGTTCTGCATGGAGCACTGGGTGTTATGCACAAACAATGAATCATGGAACACTACATCAAAAACTAATGATGTAATGTATGGTGATTAACATAACATAAAAAAAAAAAGAATTAGCTCTATAGATTAGATAGGACAGAAAAAGAATACAGAGTAATGTGGCTGTGGAGGCGCCTGGGTGGCTCAGTCCTTAAGTGTCTGCCTTCAGGTCAGGCCCTGATCCCGGGGTCCTGGGATCGAGCCCGGCATCGGGCTCCCTGATCAGCAGGAAGCCTGCTTCTCCCTCTCCCACTCCCCCTGCTTGTGTTCCCTCTCTCGCTGTGTCTCTCTCTGTCAAATAAATAAATAAATAAATAAATAAATAAATAAATAAATAAATAAA